>NC_092818.1:176691712-176814212 GCF_023375885.2 Dermacentor andersoni
GAAACAAACGCACACACACACATGTGTGTGTGTGGGGGGGGGGGGGGGGGGGGGAGGTGCGGTGGCGGAAAAGTTGCACACATGTTTCAACAGGACTTCGTGTAATCATCTACCAACAATAACACTAAGGTGCAGGTATGAACGATCAAGAGATGAAAAAAGAGAAAATAAAACGGAAGCTTGCGTGCGCACTCTGGTCATACGTTCATGTTCACGCTTTTATGCGTTTACACGTGACCGAGTAATGTGACCGCAGCCGCGTCAAACTACGTGGTTCACATCATTACGTATTTATCGAGAAAGACATCATCTGGCCTACTTTTTAAGTGTCTACGTTGTGAACAATGTCAAGTGCCCCCCAGAGCGCAGATGTCCTTGCCTCGTCTTATCAGCAGGCATCGACAACAACGTCCAACTGCATTGCCACTTGCCCATTATCAACGCGGGCTTGCATTAACCAAGGCCTTTTTCTTTCCGTTTTCTTTTTTTATCCGAAAACAGAGCGCTCGGAACATAGCTCTCAGCAACACGGAGACAAATTCACTGGGTAAGCACTTACAATTATTTACCGAGGTAACGGAGAGGTATAACAATGCTGCTATGGCTATCGGGCGCGAAAGCAAGCGTCTAGGGCCAAGTATTCAGTTTACGCGTTGTTGACGTCCCGGAATATCAAATCTCTGTGTCCTATTGAAGTTCTACAGTTATACGAAGCTAAAGCGCGCCGCCTCGATTGTCCTCACGCTGGCGCCTCGGTGCGTTCTCCCAGAGAGTAATTGGTTCGTTATCCAGCGCAGGCGGCGCGTGTGCAGGGGACCGTAAATGGCGAGCTCGATAACTAAGGTGTCTCCTCGCAGAATCGCGCTGCGCTAAATTAGTGCTGGCAGATGCGAATGGGCAGTTCATGTTGCATGGCCCATTTTCCGCGAGAGGCTCGGAAATTCACCGCTGCGCTCTTGTATTACGCAGCGCTTGCTAAAGCGATGGATGCAACGCGTGTCCCTCGAATCTTATTTAGCCTTCGTCGATAAAATTTTCGTGCTAGCTGCATCTTTTGTCCATACCAATTTTCCACTGCAGTCAGGGACGCTACATAACTCAAGTAAAACTCTTGCTTGGGCTAGTTGGTTCATGCTTGAAGTAGGTAAAGGCAAGGCGCAGAAGACCAGGACTTAAGAAGAAGAACACAAACGACAAGACGGGCGCCGTTTGTGTTCTTCTTCTTAAGTCCTGGTCTTCTGCGCCTTGCCTTTACCTACTTCAAGCATGAACCAACTAGCCGAGGCGCCCGTCTTGTCGTTTGTGTTCTTCTTCTTAAGTCCTGGTCTTCTGCGCCTTGCCTTTACCTACTTCACGCTACATAACGCCTGCTTGGGATTCATTTCTGAAACCTTTGGCAGTTCATGACTTGTTTAAAGAATTGAGACAGGAAGATATCGTGAAGGAAACCAAGCAATTAAAGCCTCTGAGTGTTTCGCTTAGTGAGTCCTTCCGGCTCTGGCTCCTTCGCTCTTGATAATTTTTGAAGCTGACACTTTGTAATTCTAAGTTTGCTTCAGTAAACAGAAATGATGATTCACTCAGTCTTCCTCTCCCTCTACGCATTGTAGCTTGGCTGGACGACCGCACGGAGCTCTTCTGGCAGGGCTGCAGGAATGCACTCTGCCATTTATCCTCCTCTCTTTTCCACGGTTTTTCTCTGCACAGTGCCTTCCTCTTCCAGCGGAGGTAGCAGGCCTCCACCTCGCCGACGACCTACTCGCAGAAGAGCTGCCAGCGACCCCGGCAGCCATCTTCTGCGACTCCAAGGCGGCTCTTCTCAGCCTGCAGAAGCCGGAAAGGGTCAGCATGGGCGTCGCCCTACTCTCCACCAGTAACGGCACTCCAAGAGATGGATTGCTCGGTGTCCCTGTTTCAAATATCACTTGCAGCGCGTTCATAGACAAGGCCTAAAAGAACGACGAAGACAAGCGCTGACATCCAACTTATTTTTGTTTTGAGTAACACGCATATATACCGCGACACCAAAACGAAAGTGCCCCCCCCCCCCCCCCCCCCGAACCATAAAGCCGACATGAGTGTGCATACAAAATTCAAAGAAACCTGACCGCCGCCTTAAGATAAACGAGAGCGCATGTGCGACCGCAAAAAAGCAAGCAAGTTCTTTATCTGTGAATGCAATTGACGGCTTACTAACCGAATCACCTTCAGCGATCTCTGCTGCTTCGACGATAAGTCTAGTGCATTGATTAGGATGCCTAGCTAAGATTGTGGCTTTTTCAAAAAGCGGGATACAGCTGCATTGTGTGCAACGGACACCTAGAAACCCCTCCCGCCTTTTGCGCACTTTATTGCTATGTTCTTGCAACCTAACATTGAGACATCTACCTGTCTGCCCTACATAAGACCGACCGCATTTCAGGGGTATATTGTGCACAACGCCTTTCGAACAAACTGCATACTTTTTTCTATGATTTATACTGCAGTACCTGCGTTCCTTAGCAAAAGGATTATTTCTGACACAAAGCTGGGCAAGTTTTTTGGAGCAGAGAAAACAATATCGATACCTGCTCTTTGTCCTATTTCTTTAAGTTTGTGGGAGATCCCTTGAACGTACGGGATAACAGCTGTTTTGTTTCTTCGATCACGTACCTGAGGCTTTATGTGGGAGGATCAGTGCTTAATTGACTAAGTCTCTTAGTCTCGTCTCAGTCTCGGAGAACTTGCGTAGTAAGTTAAGCACTGATCCTCACAGCATTGAGCCTCAGGTACAAGAAACAAAACAGCTGTTATCCCGTACGTTCATGGGATCTCCTACAAACTTAAAAAAATAGTACAAAGAGCAGGTATCGGTGTTGTTTTCTCTGCTCGAAAAAACTTGCCCAGCTTTGTGTCAGAACTAACCTTGTTGCTTAGGAGCGTAGGTCTTGCAGTCCTAGGTATCCTAATGAATGCACTAGACTTATCATTAAAACAGCAGCGATCGCTGAAGGTGACTCGGTTAGTAAGCCGTCAATTGCATTAACAGAAAAAAACTTGTTTTTTTGAGGTCGCACATGCGCTCTCGTTCATCTTAAGGCGGCGGTCATGGTTTCTTTGCATTTTTAATGCATACTCATGTCGGTTTTATGCTATGGGGGTGGGGGGCGCTTTCACCTTGGTGTCTCGGTATATGTGCGTGTTTCTCAAAATAAGAATCAGATGGAAGTCAGCGCTTGTCTTCGTCGTTCTTTTGGTCCCTGTCTATGTACGCGCTGCAAGTGATGTTTGAAACAATGGAATACCCACTAGCCCGCAAGCCCGCACCCAAACCCTGCTTCGCTGTTCCTGCACTGGCTTTCAGCCCATGTGGGAATCATGTGTAACGAGGGGGTCGATGCTCTTGTAAAGAGTGCCCACCACTCCGCGGTCCCTCTCAGCCGTGCCGTGAAAACTGGAAACTTCACAATGCACAGGCTGCGACGACATCTCCTGAATTGCCACCCGGCCAAGCGGGTGTCCCTGGCCCACCCTACAATGGCCTTGCTCGGAAGGAGACTTCGTTCTTGCTGCGCCTGAGAGTTGACTGCTGCTGGACAAAGGCACGTAGCTACCGGCTTGGGCTCGCCGCTTCGCCATCCTGCGGCTCCTGTGGGGAGCCTGAAACACTGGGACACCTCCTGCTGGAATGCCCGATGTACTTTCAACATGAAGGCCGGCTCCTTCAGGTGTTCCGCCGCCTGGTCCTTCCTGCTGCCAGAGAGGAGGACGTCATTTTCCCCTCCCACCGTAAGCACCTTCCGGTGCTGCTCAGCGTCGTCAAATCCCTCGGCTCCACGGGGCTCTCGGCGAGACTGCATAGCGTCTCTTCAGCAATTGGTTCACCGCACCCTCCCAATGTCTGCCAAACCATGCAGTCCTGCCTTGATTGCCCATGACTGATCTGTCACTGGCTGACAAGACCTCCCAACTCGACCAGCCCCACTGCGCGCCTGCCTACCAATTTGTTTCGCTCCCGCCATGGCGACATCTTCGCCCTCCCCTCTCCATCTTCTTTTCCTCCACTCTCCCCTTCCCCGTTGGCGCTAAGCCGTGCTCCCTCAAGGGCTGCAGAAGATAATGCCAACTTTTCCCTTCTTCATGAAAAACCACTTCTCACTCCTCTATCACCAACACACACGCACGAGATGAACGTGCCTAGAATTCCCAAAGCTAGGCACAACACGCGGCCCGACGGCCCTTACTCCCAAGCAAGCAAATTCAGTGTAAATTTGGCCAAGAAAAGCAGACCGAATTGCAAATGCGAGTCACAGATTGAAGCCTGCATCCCTTCCGAGCTCTGGAAAGTACCCTGTCAATCGAGTGGACCGAGACACAAGGAACGCTCCGGAAGGCATGCGCAAGTACGTCACCCTCACGTGCGGCCATGGCGACGGCGATGACAGCGCAGGACGGTTGAAGATTGAGGGGATTACAGGGCAATTTAGGCTGCAATTTCCTCCAAGACTCCAATAACGTTCGTTTCGAGAGCCTCTTTTGGGCACAGGGGGAATTCATCATTGACTGAAGGAAGTGCAGTGCATAATTCAAGGCTTCCTATTTCGCATACAGCGCAAGGAGAACTTAAAGGATACAGGGCCGGCTGCACCGCTGAAATGAAGCGGATGAGAGAGAGATGCAAAGGAGAAAAAGGCAGGGAGGTTAACCAGAGTTAAAGCCTCCGGTTTGCTACCCTGCCGTAGGGGAAGGGAAAGGGGAAGTAAAGACAGAAAGAAGAGCGGAGACAGAAAGAAAGGCGTGAAAAAGAAAGGTAGGGCGGACGGGACGGGATCATTATAGTCGTTCTAATAGGCCACTGCCACGTAAGAAGGTCAACAAAGCCTTGACCGACTTTCGGTGCGACGACAGTTAATGGCGGCATTCCAAGACTGTCTGTTCTGAAAGTGGCCTGTCGTCAAGGCGTGCCAACACGGCCGCTAGGGTCAGCCGGTGCGTGCTGTATCGGGGACAGTGGCAGATTACGTTTCCTGTAGCCTCCTCGCCGCCGCAGTGAGTGCAAACCGCACTCTCGTCCATACCGACTCGGAAGGTGAAAGTTCTTGTGAAAGCGACACCAAGCCATAGTCGGCAAAGTACTGCTGTCTCGAGTCGAGAGAGTCCAGATGGGGGTCGATGGATGAACGAGTAGTGCACGGGAGTCAGACCGACTTACGCATATGCCTAGAGAGCAAGGCAACAATAGGATGACGGTATGGAGGTGCACCAATATATTGTCCTGTTTGCTGCCCTACCTTTGCGGTGGGGTTGAGGTACACATGGGGGAAAATGCGATTTTAAATGCAATGATTTGCGTCCATCGGGTGCCAGCTCTGTGGCTAGCCGAGAAAACAATCCTGCACAGATGATCGCGCTCATGTGCTGCAGCCCTTGCGTTGAGTCGTAGATCAGTTATCACCTTCGAAATGTCAGCTAAAATACATGTCTACCTTCGCATAATTCATGACAATTGCTAGCCTTTGTTGCTGACCACCTTCTCTTATTCTTCACTTCCGCGGTGACACTGTTGGGTCTTCAGGTCAAAAATATCCTTCCGCCTTGTTCTATTCCCATTTGAGACCCAAGTGTCCGTCGTAGCTCCTTTTTATTACCTGACTCTCTCCTTCTCGTCAAACTCGCAAGAGTGCGGCACGAACTGCACATGTTGCTGACGCCTGCTCTACGTGCTAAGCACACCGAACGGGGCAGAATGAGAATTAAGTGATAAAAAGGAAGCAAGTCCCAGAGATGTGCGAACCACAGCGCAAACTTCAGGTTAGCTTATACGCTTCCCGTACTAATCTCCCTAGGGGCGTAGGCACCAGGTTTCTGCGACAGAAACGTATGTAATGCCATATTTTATGTTGTGAACAGTACAAGGAGACAGCCATTTCAATTTTCCCATATTTCTGTTATCATAGGCAACTAGCAGTATTAATATGTAGTATACTTTTCTGTAGCCCCACAAAGTCCGAACACCATTCCACCACGAAAGAAAAAAAAGCAACATCTTCCCATTTATTTCTGGCCACAGAGAGTATATTAGTACAAAGAAAGTAGTCAAATGATAATTGAGTAATAATTTATTAGCACGGTGTTCACTTAATAGTTAATTAAATTGCTGAACTATCCAGAGCTGAAAACTCCTTCCAGCATATAAAGAACGCTAGTATTGGCTCTGCATTGAATTTGCAGCACTTAAATAACTGTTTAGGGATCAAATTTACAATATCAAATATGATACTGGGGCTTTATGGGGTTGATACATTTATCAACTTAATAACACATTTCAGGAAATAAGCTCCCTTATTACGATTAATTGTATCTTTCCCTTTAGTATCATCTGGTAAACGTTACAGAATCATTCCTACGTTTTATTTGTACTACCTCCACATAGTTGATTATCCCCGGTGTTTGGTTGCGCCGTATCACATAGGATCAAGCAACCAACCACAGCGTACTTCGGACAAACATTCACCAAAACGCAGCACAAGCTATCAGCTGGAATTTGAGGATGGACAGTGAAGTTAGGTCTGGGAAAAGAAGGGGATCACTAATCTGTAATCATCGCGTGCCATGAATGCCAACCCTTGTGACGTAAACATTTTATTACGTTATCCTCCCACGTGATGGACGATCTTATGCAGCCCCAAACAGAGTCGTCCTTTGATAAAGAAGAGGATTACTTACAGCATTAAATTGCGTGCTTCCCCTTATGCTGTTAGACACAATTCAGACATATTTTTGCCATGTTTATGCATTAAAGTCTTATTGTTAGATTGGCCTTTTGAAGTTATTCTTTATAATTCACGCTGTTACATATCTAAACACACTTTGAGGTTAATGACAGTGCTAACATGAGCCATATATATACTACACTTTTATTTATCATATATATTGATTACATTTATTCATATATGCGGCTTTCATTTATTCAGACATTTGTTACCTTTTGCCTAATATACTCTGCCTTTAACGTATCAGAGTATGAATTACGAATGTAGTGTATGTATGTATGTATGTATGTATGTATATATGTATGTATGTATGTACGTACGTATGTACGTATGTATGTACGTATGTACGTATGTATGTACGTATGTATGTACGTATGTATGTACGTATGTATGTATGTATGTATGTATGTATGTATGTATGTATGTATGTTTGTATGTAATGACATGTAGTGTATGTGGTCTCACAGTTGTGAGGTAGTACAAGTGACGTGCAGCGACATCTTCGCTTAGACAGAAACATCCAATTCTATGCAAAAAACAACGCCTGTTAACAGTAATCACCGCAACAAAGGAATGTATTGGCATTCACCGATTTAAGTGACAGTTACGTGAGAAATGGTGACGTCAGAAACAGTTTCTTGTGCGGCTGCGCAATCGCTCATGCCGGCTGAGTAAGTTTCTGTGTGATACTAATGGTAACTGCCACTAAAGCAGGCGTCAGCTGCAAACGACAGCTGCAGGGTAAAAAGAGGCTGAAAAAACCGAAGAAAAAATAATGAGGAATGGGAATAGATAAAAGTGTTAGAGCTAAAGACAACAATTGAAGGAGCTGATAATCACCAATCCGATTACGACTGGGTCGAAGGAGAATAATAACTGGGACAAGTGTTAATGTTTACGGGAGGCAAAGTGAACACAGTCTGTGCTCTGCACATAAATCTTCGCATGGAGCTGAGATGGTTCTTGTGTAATGGTTCCCCGCGTTGATGCACGTTTGGCGTGCGCAGCCTGGTGGGCAATTAATAGAAGCGTGAAAAACAATACGATGCTTGGTGGGCGATTAAAAGAAGTTTGTAAAACAAAAAGGCACGACACAAATAACGAGCGATTAAGAGTACGATGCACAATGAAGCAAACGACGCAGTCACTTACCATTTGTTCCGGCAATCGACAGGCTACCAACCATTAGCCACTTCCTCGGGAAGAGTTTGCTGACGAAATAAGATAAGGACATTCTGTAGCGGGATAAGGAAATGTAAAATTATGTCTTATTGAAACTTCTTCTTGGGCAAGTTGGTGTAATTTGTAAAACATGACCTTGGACAACAAGCACACAGACGCACAGAGCGCCAGACACACATTGCCTTCTGTGTGTCTGTGTGTTTCTGCCTTGCGTGTGTCTTTTTAGCGGCCAAAAATCACGTTTTCCAACGTCAAAACAGTTGCAGAGAGAAACATACTTGCTTATGCTCATGTATGCTTTTTTTGTTTTTTTGTCTTGTGGAATTTGCTACATGTGCAATTTTCCAGATCCTGTTGCTAGCCATTTTTTCTCTTAATAACTTGTACCTGGCTTCTTAACTTGTTTATTTCTGTCTTCAGCCGTTTATAACCTGTGTTGTATATTTATAAGTTTATAAGGGATAACAAGAAAAGGATTGAATATATGAAGCAGCGCACCTTCACTTTGCGAAAAATGTTAGCCACTCAAGGAACACTGACTGAAACAAAAAATTGATGACAGAGAACAAGAATATTAGCGAACAAGGATGAACAATGAACATGCGGACTGCGCGGTGCTATCCGCAGTACAAAGCGATGAACATGGTGGCATCCCGGTGACAGGTAACTAGAAGTGAGTAAAGATTTGGTGAGGCGTAGCCTCCGTAAGAGTACCGCCGCATTCCAAAATGTGCGCAAATTTGAACGCACGTGTATGTTTTGCTGAATCGAGACATTTCGCACGTGAAATGTGTCCGCAAGGGCACAACAGCGCCTTCAGTGACAGGGACCAGCTTGTCAAGCTTCAAGTCAAGCTTACTAATGAAATACGCACCGACCAATGAGGCGCTAAACGTCTTTAAATTACATTTTTCTTTCTGGGCAGTGGAAGTTTATGCGATATGCTTTCATGACATTGGTCGTAATCTGTTATGGCATAACTCTTCTCGCGCCGACATAGCTATGTGCTACCTATATAAGCGAACAGTTCCTTTTAAATAAATGCTGAGTCTGAATCCTTTTAGTAACACGGGCAATCGAGATGGCTTGGCACATCTTGCGGGGTAGGCTATAGAGGAAGACAGCTGCTTCCGTTTTTCTATGCTTCTCCCACAAATATATTCTAAGTGGGAATCGTTTATGCGAATGGCTCGCTCATCGATAGCGTGGCCTGAAATTCTTGCATTACTACACGGCAGCTGCTCAATGAAATCAGTGGCCTGAATTGAGCCCAATATGAGGCCGCATCTCGGGACGGCATTGTGAAAGCGACGCTTAAAAATGTGGGACAAAACAAGGGACTGCGAGGACAGCACACAGCCATTGGTAAAATTTCTCACCAAGCTCCGCCGGTGGTGCACAAGTAGGATTCAGAAGGGAGGGAGGGAGGGAGGTAGGTAGGGAGGGAGGGAGGGAGGGAGGGAGGGAGGGAGAGAGAAGAGCGGTCGTTTGGGTGTAATGCACTGCCGGTCGCTGAAAGGGACAAACACGGCAATCAGGCTCGAATCACTCGCGTGCGCGAGAAGGGAGCAATTCCGTGCATGTAATTTAATGAACAGCCGGAAGGCATAACGCCTTTTCTCTGGGAACTGGTTTTCAGTCTTTTGGGCGGTTACATGGTACATACTACTGTATATACGATATTGCGTGATGTCGGTCGAAGAAAGAGCCAAAGAAAGAAAATATGCCTGCTATGACGAAAACATGTGGAAGCTCTTCACCAGCAAACTGTCCATTTTTGTCGAAGTCGAGGTTGTGTGCTGCAAGCGAAGAATCTCTAGTGCCGTAATAAACACGAAAGCTAGGTCAACTGTTTTGCGCACTTATTTGTGCACTTATTTGTACACTTATGTTGTGCACTTAGCGAAGTCAACTGTTTTGTGCATTAATACAAGTATAAAGATATCATTGCGACGAATTTAGGGCAATGCACGTCTTGCACTTAACTACGCAATGCATTTTAAACACTTTTCAAGAAATTCGAATAACTGTGAGTGCCTACTTTATTTCCTAAAAATGTCCCGACTAAGCAGTATATCAACTGAGCATCACTGAAGTTATGCCTAAAACGACAAAGAAAAGTGATACATTTCGCACAAGCCATACATACTTTGGCTACCTATATATCCAATGCGAAATCCCCAGCTAGTAGTCGGTTTATGTGGCTACTTGTATGGTACACCTTCCACTGAGTGTGAATCCATAATACGGAATCATATTTTCAGTGATATGTAGAGAGCCACAAATTGTCTTCCCTTGCTGTATAGGATGTTCCTGCTGGTGCACGAAATGTCCATTTTGTACGCAGCATAATTAGGGTTTATTCTTCTCCACTTTCCCTAGCTTCATGCCATTCGTATCATTCAGTGATACATCGAGGCTTACATCAAAAGCGGTGTGACATCCCTGTGCAATTGCTTTTAATTGTTTTCTATAAAGAGCATCTTGCTATAGCAAATATCCCGCTATATACGCTGAGCAATTCGATTTTCTCTGTACTAAGATATGCGAGAAGTGCACACAGCTCGCTTATTACCGTTTGACCTCTTTCGCATCGTCTGCTTCGAACGTTATCAAAAGCACTGTCCCGAAACGGGGAATAAGCACCGGCGACATTGCTTGCATCTATGCGCATTGACCTCGGTTATTGGCTTCGCTTATAGACACGAACTTTGTCCGGCCTCGTCCATTAGCAAACATGTTTACGTGCAGTTCCCGTTCAGCACTGCACCATCCATCACTGTGTGCTTCAATGGAGGTTTGGTACTTCTTCATTCTGGTGTGGTCTGAGAGCAGTGATTTATGGCCACTTCCAGTAGCTCTCGAATCCGCGGACGTCGAATATTTTGCCCCGAAATTTCGTTTGCCGCCTAGTACGTCCGAAAAAAGAACTCTTTCACGGAGCAGGCTGAATTCATTCAGTAGAATGAACCTGCTGGTGGGGAGTTCGCTTGTCTCTTAGAAACTAGAGTACAAGTATTGTGCTACTTAAAATTAGTTCACGCAATCACGGTCTCATGCAGGTGAGATACACAGGCACTTTCCTTAACTCTCATCAGTGATTTGCACAACCCTATGGTAAATATGTATAGCGGGAGACGAGATATCTTCTACGACAGCGTAAAGCAGCTAGACCACAAAGCGCAATACGTCATTTTCATCGTTTCAATAAAAATAATGTAAATTCAAAACGCAGAATACCATAGTAACTAGTCAGAAACCTTGAAGTACGCTTTCGACAATTTTGGGACAGTTTATTTACCTGTCTTTCTATCCTTCGCTGCATCTGCATTAGGCATCAGGCACACAGCACCGTTTACGACGTCATTAGTGACTTTCTTTCCGTTCCACCGGTATCATACCTCGTCCACTTTGCTCAACCGTGCATATGCTAATTTTCAATTTTTTTTTTATTTTTGTCAATATAGCTGCTGTCATCCCCATATTTCCTATTCTATGAAACTTGTACGTTCTACTTTATTATTGCCACTCTCCTTTAGAGTAGTATGCATCTACATTTATTGTTCTTTGTCCTATTTACATCGTTTTGAAGACAGATTTGTTTCCTCCTAGCGGCAAGGTAGCATTTGTAGGGATTCAATCATTGCCGTTTACTGCTATCTCATTTTTTGATGGGTTAAAAGAAATCTGGTGTTCTACGGGCCGAAAGCCCGATTTGATTATGAGACACACCATTGTTAGGGACTCCGGATTATTTCTGCCCATCTGGAGTTCTTTAACGTTCACCTAATGCACTATACGCGGGCGTTTTTGCATTTTGCCCCCATCTAAATGTGGCCGCCGCGGCCTGAATTTCATCCAGCTACCTTATGCTTAGCAGTACATTTGATTCATTGCCTGGGCATATAAATGTAGTGGTGGCAATAAATTGAATGGAAAAAAAGGAACACTCAGGAATTTCTCCTTTTTATTAAGTTTTCCTGAACATTTTTCGTGGGCCTTTGCGTTTGGGAGACGACTCTTTTTATTGCTCCAGCATTACTGTAATGCACATGCAAAATACTGATGCTTGTTACTAACTTGAGCCAAAAAAAAAAATATGCAAATGCCACGTAGCTGGGCAGAACCAAGGTAATGTTGTTTGCCGTCGCTGGGAGATACTCAGATTATTTTTTTTCATTGCGCCTAACGAGGTAATTAGTCTCAAATAATTAATCAACTTCTCATATATTATAATTAGATGAAAAGTGTCAATGAGAAAATTGCAGAGCAACATGAAAGACTACCGTTACAGCTTTCTATTGCTCAATACTTGCTACATAAAAGTGTTTTTCCGATCATGAAAGAAGCCCACGAATAAACGCAACATTGCCGCGTGACTGGCCGTTCGAGGCATTTTGCGTGTATTCGGAGACTTCTTTCACGCTCGGAAAAACACTTTTATGTAGCAAGTATTGAGCAATAGAAAGCTGTAACGGTTGTCTTTCATGTTGCTCTACAATTTTCTCATTGACACTTTTCATTTAATTATAATATACGAGTAGTTTATTATTTCGTACGACTAATTAACTAATTAGGCGCAATTAAAATAATCTGAGCATCTCTAAGCGACGTCAAACAACATTACCTTAATTCTGTACAGATACGTAGCATTCGCATATTTTTGATGTTTGGTTTAAGTTACGTGGGACACCCTGTACAATATTGAGCTACCATTTATATTGTATTAAGTTTCTCTTGTGTATTATATTTAACTTATCTTATTCGTATTCGTCTAGTTCGCGCACACTGTCGATTTATTTTTATTAGTACTGGTACGTCGGAAGGTTATTTTCTATGGCTGTGCTATTAATTTCCATTGCTCTGTAACGATTAGTCCAGCGGGTTCTACGCTATTCTTCAGGACCCTGGTGTGAACAAATATTTTTCCTGGAGCGTATTTAAGTCTCATTCATACAAATTAATTTGGCAATCTAAAATGTTCCCGCAGTGGCTATGTATGGTTATTTGGCAGCAAAAAAATAATAATAAAGTTTAAGTTTGATCGCTCATGCGAGGGTAACCACGCAGTTCCGCGAACAAGCAGCGTCGAACGCTGGGCACCCGCGAAAATTTGGGTATAGGCAAGATAGCCCACCAGGAAAATAGTGAGTGGAAGAGGGCAAAGAGTGAAGCCTCGTATTACACGTCGTCATGCCAACGCCGACACGGGCTGAGCAGAGACGACCGCGTCCTCGTTCGGTTCTGGAGAAGTGGAAGTGCAATCAGGGCCACAGTGTCAGCGGTCCTCTTAGCCCGCAGCGTGCGATGGAAATAAAGGGGCACAATCGTGAATGGAGTGAACGCAAAGCCATAAACATGAGGTGACGGATAATGCTTTTCTGAAGATAAGAAAAAGAAAATCGAGAGACCGAGATACAGGCAAGCATACCGAGGCTTGTTACCATACCGAGGATGGCCAACAAACACATAAAAGGTATCCACTGTCTCATCAGGACCTGCGGTTGACAGAAAAGCTAGAAGCACCTCCATTGTGTGCGACGCTCAGTAGTTTCTTCTTCTACAATGGTTTAGAATATCCCGCAGCGCTGCTTGAGTTGCGTTGCAAGGGTAGCCCACCCGATGTTCACCACCCTCAGGTAAGCGAATAACTTTTACCATTGGCCATCGACAATGCGCCTCGCTGCAGTGGCCACGCAGCCCAACCTGCTCCACAGCTACATGGCTTCTTTTCGGCTGCTCGCGCACCTTTAGGAGTCTTTTTGGAAACTGTACCACGACTCACGCCATAACCACGACTGGTAAACACGCTTGGTAATTGCGCACTAAATCAGACCGCGTAAAAACGTGGTTAAAGCGATGAAACAAAGCGCGACATGACCGTTACAAAAGGACCCCACTGGCGATACTCTTCCCCATACTCTTCCTTATTTAATAGATCGAAAGGGGCCTTTCATCATCATCATCATCAGCCTGATTACGCCCACTGCAGGGCAAAGGCCTCTCCCATACTTCTCCAACTACCCCGGTCATGTACTAATTGTGGCCATGTTGACCCTCCGAACTTCCTAATCTCATCTGCCCACCTAACTTTCTGTCGCCCCCTGCTACGCTTCCCTTCCCTCGGAATCCAGTCCGTAACCCTTAATGACCATCGGTTATCTTCCCTCCTCATTACATGTCCTGCCCATGTCCATTTCTTTTTCTTGATTTCAACTAAGATGTCATTAACGCGCGTTTGTTCCCTCACCCAATCTGCTCTTTTCTTATCCCTTAACGTTACACCTATCATTCTTCTTTCCATAGCTCGTTGCGTCGTCCTCAATTTAAGTAGAGCCCTTTTCGTAAGCCTCCAGGTTTCTGCCCCGTACGTGAGTACTGGTAAGACACAGCTGTTATACACTTTTCTCTTGAGGGATAATGGCAACCTGCTGTTCATGATCTGCGAATGCCTGCCAAAGGGGCCTTTAAGCTATAGTAAATGGCGGTTATGATGATGACGATGCAATTCGATAGCTGCACAACGCAGAGGAGATATATGACCGCGCTCAAGTTTGGTTGGAGCTGAACGGTGTTTGATTGCACCCATGAATCTAACGCAACTAAAAATAATAATCAAACTACAGTTGCGTCAAAGTGTCACAGAACCACATATCAAGATGCTAATATTCTATAATTTAAAGCTGTTGCTGTTCATATGTATTTGTATGTTTATCCATAGCCATTTGACTGGCCGCCATTGTGGCCTCGCACCGTGAGCACACGTTCATCTCTCTACGAGACCTTACGGGAGTGGCCGTCGGCTGCTGTCATGCGAATGTAGCGGAGTCTTATAGTGAAATGTTTTGCGCGCACAATTGACAAGGACACAGTGAAGGGGGACACACGAGCGCTTTCCCGCCTTCACTAGGTCCTTGTGAATTGTGCGCACAAAATATTTCACCATGAATTCGTACCAACTCGCCCAACCATCAGTTCTGCTAGCGGCGTCTTTCTCACGTGTTAGTGAGCTGGCAAAAGCGATGCGTGTCTTGTGTTCTCTAATGAAACCAACATTTGTTACAATTTAGCAACCACTCTCTCTTACATGTTAAATATACAAAAAAAGCCACGGCGGCAATACATTCCGCTGCAGTGTGCATTAAAGCATCTGTCTTGCCCCACATAATAGCTATTTGGCCTGCTCGACGCTTTTATTCTGTCGGTCGCCGAGCTTTTGCAGTACTCCAGCGTGCGCCCTTCAGTGTGCGACCGCTGTGAGTGGGTGTAACGTTTCTGGATATGAAAGAAAGGCGACTAAAAGGAGCGCTGATAAACAACGTAAAAAAGACATTACTGGGTACAAATACACATTGAATCACCATATTGTGTCCGCTTTTAGTTTTTCTGCACATGTACAAGTCTAGTTTTTATACCACAGCCTAAAATGTCTGCCGTGTTAGCAGGTGGCTTCGCACTCCATTGAACCGTAATGATAATTTATGCTGCAACATCGTTCGCCAGAACATTCACCGATTTCCCTTCATTGTTTATCCGGCTTGCTTTTAGATTATAATGACACATGTGCAGTAAAGATAATTGACTGATAAATTGCTTCTATCTGACTGAGCATGCTGTCATGCCAGAAGTAAACTTTTTTTTTTGACATTGCGACACCAATGGTTATGACTGGTACCAATACAATTTTAATTTAGTCCAACCTGCCTCCGTCCCTCGGTCGAACAGCATATCGCGAAGGTTAGTACCGGCTGAAAACATCGTATCAAGATCACAATGCAACACAATAATCAGTAAACTTCCAATCCATACAATAGGTCCCGTCAGCCGCGAATTACATCTCATTTACAGTTACAATCTGAAGGTTACACGACATTTGGCGTTGTAGTAACCTTTAAAATAGACGCTTAGACCCATGTAACCTGCAGCCGCGATGGCTGTGTCAAGCGTGTAAGGCCGCGCACTTCAGCTGAGCTAAATGTAAAAATGTAACTAAGTCCGTATAACGTAACAAACGATAAAAAAACTTAAATAATGGTCGCAGGAAAATCCCTGGTATATTTCTTGTATTCTTATATATGTTACAAAGCAAACAATAGAGTTTCATTGTGTGGAATTCATTTCGCAGAAAGAGAACGACATTAGTTGAAAGAACAATACAGTCTTGCGTATTATGTAACTAGTTCGAAACGAATATCAATTAAAAAATATTAGGAGGCCAAGGCAGCATAACGTTAAAACGTGTTAAACATATTGGAACTAACAAGAAAAAAATGAAAAAAATGGCTTTCATTTCAATGAGAGGTAAGGGATGCACGTTGAAGGCTCATAGCTTGCCACCCTGGTTTTATTGTTTCGAGGCCGGCAAAAATATGCGACTCGCACACTTGGTGGGTGGAAAGTTCTGCACCGTTGAAAGGTTCGGAAGTGTAGGGGCACTAATTTTTCACACAATTGCGCCTATCCATCTTAAGGATCGATCGAACGCAGACAATTTCCCCGAGATCATTTATTACACCTAAACTCGTTCGATCAGTACTGTAACTTCTAGAGAAATCAATAACATAAAGCTGAAACAGCGGGCAAGGCATGTATCGCTTACAAGAACAGCTTTTGCTTTACTTATTTCACGAAGCAATAATAGCACGAGTGGATACGGCAAGAAGGTGAAGATGAACCTACCAAGAAAAACCTAGGAAGAAAAGGAAATGCGCGGTAAATATTTCAAGCGTTTCAGTTATAAATTTGTTGCTGGGCAGACATTGAGTTAGAGAGCACCTCGACTTCACCATTCATCTATGTTCTACACCAACAACATGAAAGAAATGAGTGATAGAACAACAAATAAATAGATTAAAGGAATAATAGTCAATGTACTAATTAAAATGTAAATATGCCGCCACAGAACCGCTGTATACACTTTGCAGTCCCTAAACATTTGAGCAGGAGTACTTCACGTGCTTATATGAATGGCAGGTCCGAGCACTGAGCTCATTGGTTTACTTCGTAGTACAGAGGACGAGTGCGTCACTGCATACATTACTGTACGGCACCTTTTGTCGCAAACATTGATCTAACTCTACATAGGCTGGAAAGTATTTTAAGATGATATTCACAAGCTGATTCCAACAACCTGTTGGCCATAGCCACCCCCCCCCCAAAAAAAAAGAAAGAAAGAGTCAATTCTGCTTGAGATGTACACCTTGCGCAAGTGTTTAGTTGTAATGCACATTATTGTGACATATTTGCCTAATTTGCAGTAAATAATATTTAATTTTCGAAAAAAGGTTTTACCCTAAAAGCAGACAGTGTTCCATTGTTGGTGAAACCTCTTGTGTAAACCGTTGAGCTTTGAAGCTTCTGCCACGTCTTGCTGAGAAGGGTGCTTTTTTCACTGTCAACACCTGTTGACGTTTTCATTGTACATTAAAACGAAAAAATAATGTAAACGTTTATGAACCATGCTCTTTGTACTGTTTTCTTAGCACTATAGACCATTTCACTATTACGCAGGGTCATTACAAGCCGCAGCTTCTCTTGACGCCTTACTTAACAGCTGGCTTTTCTGCACAAAGAAATTGCCTGCGGTAGAAAAAGCTTCACAGGGGCAGAAAATAAAAATGACCAGGAACGAGTACGGCCGTATGGGTATAAGTGACTGGGGGCTCATGAATACCTTCAGGCTCATAAACACGTTAACACTTACACAAAGTGTGTACCTTCTGTCAGTATCATATGTTTGATTGTAGACTGCACCGAATTACCTCCACCGAATAGCGAAATTCCTTAATTATTGCTAGGCGCGGGCTTATTTTTGTTGGTGGTGGTGTTATTATGAGCC
This sequence comes from Dermacentor andersoni, assembly GCF_023375885.2. Lineage (NCBI taxonomy): Eukaryota > Metazoa > Arthropoda > Arachnida > Ixodida > Ixodidae > Dermacentor > Dermacentor andersoni. The sequence continues at coordinate 176,709,485 of NC_092818.1, forward strand.
TTCTGTGCATACCCTTCTGTATAATGATGTTTCAACGTTCCTCTATACAAATTTTCTTGCATTTATCTTTTTACGTTTGTTAGTTCGTTCAGCAACGTTACTTGTATAAATACCCCCATTTATATCACGCCTTACAAACAACCGCCTCCAATTATTAAAATTGAAATGTTGAATCAAAATAATAACTTTTGCTGCTGAACTTTTATAGCTACTATAAACATAAGAATGCGTTGTAAATTGCGTTGTAAATTATCATTAGCAAAACTTCACTAATTTTTTATGACCTTGGGGTGAATGTGGGAATCACAAAATTGAACAGGCCGATATTGGACGTAGATAAATGCAAGTGCAGCTCTGGTGAATTGCTGTTACGGTAAATATGTTCGTGTACTGTGCCAAAATTATGCACCGAAAAATGTTAACCGGAAGAATAATGCCCTTAGTGGTGCATTTTGGGTCCACAGTTATCAATCCCAGCGCTAAAGAACAATTCTTTTGTGCTTTCAGTACACAAAAAAAAATTATGGGTATTACGTGCCAAAACCACTTTCTCATTATGAGGCACTATGATACTGAGGCATATGATACCCGGGCCGTGGCCACACCCGTCACTGGCACGAAAAGAAAAAAATTTAATTATAGGGTTTTACTTGCCAAAACCACTTTCTGATTATGAGGCACGCCGTACTGAAGGACTCCGGAAATTTCGACCACCTAGGGTTCTTTAACGTGCATCTAAATTTAAGTACACGGGTGTTTTCTCCTTTCGGCCCCATCGAAATATCGCCGCCGTGGCCGGCATTCGATCCCGCGACCTCGTGCTTAAGCCCAACACCATAGCCACTGAGCCACCACGGCGGGTCGCTTTCAGTATTTACCGACCTCAATTCACCATTTGCAATACGCTCTCTTAAGTAACAATGAAGATGTTACTTAGGAAAATTATGTTACTCTTTAGATGTAGTGGCGGTCGTTGCGTAAATGTTGATGTTTTCTTAGAAAAAAAAACCTTAAAATACCGTAACATTTTGTTCTTATCCCTTTCGACCGTTTCTTTCAAAATTTACAAACCCAAATATATCCAACCATAAAATTGAGGTTTGTGGATGTTGTTCGTGTGCTGTAGCAGGCTAGTCCATGACTGCAGACAAGTACGCGAAGAGTGAGAACATTGCCCGTGTTTGTCTTTATGTTGTTATCTATAATCATGCAGTAGCCGGTCATAAATAGGCAAAATTCGATTACTTTTCACAAACAGTTACCTACACTCACTGACTCCTGATTTCAAATATGTGTTCCGCCAGGGGAACCAAGGTGTGAAGAAACTTTGTTCTACCGGCTGCCGTTTGATGTCGCTTTTACGAAGTCACAGATTTGTCCCCACCCTGTTTCAAATACGATCCCAGTAAGTCATTATCATCATTTATTCGACAGCCAGTGACAGTTGCGGCTTCGGTGTAACAGTCAAGCATGTGTACCTATTTCCGTGTTAGTGTGTGGAGAGAGAGAACAAGAACATTCAAGTACTCTGGTCCGGATTTCTCCCGCCTTGTTCTAGTTGCTTGCCAGGCCAAACTGTATGATCATCTCGATCATGGATTTTGCGTAGTCGGGGCACGAGTCCGCAAGCTACTCCAAGTGTGTCAGGCATACTTGTTTGTGAGTGCAATGAGAGGCAGGTGGTGTGTACAACGTTAAAAACATCGTGCGAACTGCCAATATCAGAGTCAGGTATACGTAGACAGTAGTTACAACGAACCTGTGCGGGCCTGCGCGATTCGCTGCGAGATTGACGTGCACGGCTCCAATTTTGTGCACCAATTCCCGTTTCAAGATTCATCTAAATTCATTCTCTTTTTAAATTCCTGTTCACCCGTGCAGGGTAGCAAACGAGACTTATTTCTATAGTTATCCTCCACGCGTTTCTGCTGCTTCTACATCTCTGAGGATAACGTGATCATGTGGCAGCAACCCTTCCATTATTTCTAATGCGTACAACCACGGAGAAAAACGCGACCGTTACAGGCAGCAAATGGAGAGGACAAAGCGGGCAGTGTATGCCAGCCTACGCCTACTCCTAGGGACAGTGTATTAAGCTGACACCGATATCCAAGCTCTTATGCAAAAATGAGCACGGACATCATCCTAGTAGCAAAGGAGCTTGCCGTATGCTTTGGCAATGCTACATTGGGCTGGCTCGGACGATATCTGCACCCAAGCAACTTCGGCTGTCGTAATGCACCGGTGACAGCAAGCGAGAAAATGGCCTGTCGACGGGCATTGAGAGCTGTAGGAGCGAAAAGATTGCAGATGCAAGAACGGGTACCCACACCATAATTAATGATGGCACGGTTCATTAGACGCCCATCAATACAACTTACACTTCATTTATCACTGGCATAATATGAAAGAGATAGTCCTTCATGTCGTATCGGTATTGTATCATATAAATCTAAAGATAAGCAGCACTGTGCGTGATCAGTATTTGGGATGAGACCATCTGCAAACGCCGATTGCAGACGGCTCCTTCTATTGCGCAAAATACCGTATTTACTCTATTCTAACGCCCCCTGGATTGTGACGTGCGCCCAATTTACTCGATCAGAAGTGAAAAATCTTGCAACCTCGATTTTAGCATAGACCGCAATTTCGATACTTCAAGTAATTGTGTGTGCAATTGTATATGCAAAGACCAATAGAGCCTTTAAAGCCTTCCCTCGAGAAGTGAAACAAATTTAATTATTGCTACTGGTAATATGGTAATAAATTGATAAAAGTAATGCAATTATTGCAGGGTGAACTTGCACAAGCGATTAATGAATATGACTGAGACCACTGAAATTGTCACGTCTATGTATGCCACGTGCCTTTTCTAGCTGCACCAAATTTTTAAACATTGCCTGTGGCAGATAGCACAATTCTAACCCTTGAGCTAAATTACACGAGGTGGCCATTACTTCTAAGAGATATGAAAATGCTTCATTGAATATTTAACGTAATTACACTAAATTCCTGTTTCATTATTTACTTTACAGCACATATTTTAATCTACGAATTATAGCCGGAAAGTTCAGAAGGCGTATCCACTTGGCACAAATTCTCAGGACAACACCAGTTTCGAGACCATAATCTCCAAGGTGTTCACCCAAATACATCGGTGTTCCAATTACTTTTCTGCTTCAATGCAAAAAATCCTTTCCAGAATGCATAGATCCTTTCCAGAACCTGGTGAAAGAGCGCGCAACCCAATGCCTCGTTATAGTGACGGGAATCCCGCCAATATGTTTGCTCATTGTTGTTTCGGTTTTGCGATGAATATGGATGATTACATTTTTATTTTTCGCGTTGATGAAAACGCGCTTTAATACGGAAGATTACTTTTCTCGTTGCCGATGTGCCCTCACTAGTGCAATATCAAATTAAGTCAAACTCTTTGCAACATAAAGGAGAATATTTTTTTTTCTTTGGCACAATCTTGCAATTGGAATAACTTCGATGAAATCATCAGTAACCCCAACTTAGAGATCATCAAAGAAGAAATTTCAGTGCTTAGAGTTCTAAATAAGCCCCTCTTTTTTTTACAGCGAAGCTGTATATGGCTAGGGTTCCATGCATTTTTGTTCTCCGTGAACAAAAACTATCATCATCAATGGCTCACATCCCTTTAAGCATTCATGCTCCCGTAAGCAAGCAAAAATTGTAATGGCTCATAGCTCCGTAAGACAGAGGTTGCAAGCACTCAGAAAAGTGAAGGGAACAGTGCTTAAATTCTTTCTAATCACACATACAACGCACAGAACAGCGTACCAAAAACTGTCATCATCAATGGCTCATACCCCCGTGAGTAAGCAAAAAATTCAATTACTCAAAGACTCGTAAGGTTCATGGCTACTCACTTTGCGTTAATTAGCTGTGATGACACTACCGATGCTGTCGTTGTTGGTGATTTCAGTGTGAATGTGTCGGTACCAAAAAGGGAGCGTTTACGCGCACCGCGTTGCAGACACATCCCTTGCGATGCCACACCAATCCGACCCAACCGGCCACCCAGTGGCGTACGTGCATCGATTTGACGATATCAAAGAATGTCATTGCAGTTGCGAGTGAATTAATGCGCACCGATCAAGACAATAAATGAGTGAGCGTACATTTTTCCACGAAAACCACCCATCAAGACAATAAATGAGTTCGTGACTTTGTTCAAAATTATGTGTCACCTCCGTGTTGTATGCTAAACAGCTTCGCTGGTAAACCACCTTCACAGAATGGAAGGGCTCATGATTTCTTTTCCCTTAATATAATTGTTGAAAAAATAGAATAGACGCACGTTCGATTTATGCCTCAATGTTAAATCTGCTTCCGTAGAGGCAAATGCAAGCATTCTCAAACCGACTCCTTTCCGTTTGCCATAGTATCACTGATATCAAGTCACTGTTTTGCTACGAAGACAGAAATCAAGGTGAAACTTGTGGGGATTTGGGGAATTCGACGCGCCATTGCGCGGACGCATTTCACCCATGTCTGCAATCCTTAAAAGCCACATCGTCCTTGCTCCGAACCAGTTTTGGCGGTGGCGCTCCACTCGCGGTGGTTCGCGGTGAGGGCGGAGCTAGTGACGTCATGGAGCGGCCCCTGGTGGCTACTGCCGTGACGGTAGCGCCTCTCTTGCTCCTTGGGACGGCGCCCGGTACGTTCATGCTTCCTCTCGTCCGCCGACACCTTTGTGACTAGGACTGAGCTCACGCACGGTGCCTTTGCCCGTGCGGGGAGCGCGTACCTCGTGTTGTTCCTATCCCGACGCTAAGCCGAAGAACGGGTGCCTAATGCTCGCGCGAGGTCGTACCACGCCGAGCCGCACTCATCGGAGGCCCAAGCCGAAGGAGATTGCCCGAGCTCTCGCGAGTTGGCCCATCGGTTATCGCGAGAGCAAGTAGCATAGCCGCCGGGACTTTTCCTAGCGGCGCGTCCCAGCTTGAGCCTGTGCTCTCGCAGCGACGTCCTACAGGCGCCCCTAACTGTATTTTCGCCCTAGGTGCGGGACCCCTTTGGTTCCCCGCCGTCCCGGGACTGGGCGTTCGTGCAGTGTTGGGTGCCGTTGGAGACAATAAACGGTTTCCGTCAATTTAGGGCAATACTGTGTTCTTGCGTGCGTCGCTCGGTAGCCCCTCGTGGCCTGAGCTCGCGCGCAGCGGCGCTAGAGGCTGACGGCTGACGCGGCCCTGTGGCTCGCTAAGCTCGAACCCGCGGTGGTCGGTACTCCTGTGAGACCCTAAGACCCCACAAACTTCTCAAAGGTTCTCGAAAAACTCTCAAGAAACTTCTCAAACTCAAGGTGAAACTTCTATAGCTATTTTCGCTCCCTCCTTCCATCTTTGTGTTCTCACTTTCCCTTAATAGCAACCCAACGCCCCTCTCTACCGAAAGGCAAGCAGTTAACGTAGGGAGATAGTTTGACATACCATTCTTTTTTATTATGCAAGTTGCCTTTAAACTCGCCGCAGCAGCCCAGTGGCTAGGTCGCTGCACTCTAAAAACAGTTTGCACCCTTTGGGGTGTATATTTGTCCCACAACAATAATCGTCATCTGCCTTGCTTGCGTTTCCTTTCTTAAAAACTCGGCACTCGCTACTTTCGTGTCGAGAATGCTGCGTCACACTGATAACGCACAGGCCATTCGTGACTGGGAAGTACCGGGCTCGCAGTGTTAAAGAAAGGAAACGCGGGCAAGACAGATGACGATTGTTGTTGTGGGACAAATATACACCCCAAAGGGTGCAACTCTATTTAGAGTGTGCGCTTTCGAGCTCGCCCGTTCGATCCCTGCAACGGCTGCCGCGTCTCATTAAGCGTAACATCCAAACACGGTCGTCTTCTGAGACGTAGGTGCACATTAAAAACCCCAGGTGGATAAAATTATTCTGGAGTCTCCCACAACACCGTACCTCAGAACCAGATCACGGTTCTCGCGCGTTACACTCCACAATTTATTTTTATTGCGGTAACAATTAAATGAACCGTACAGGCACATTGTTGTCGTCGGCTTCGCCGTGAGGTTCCGTACAAAGTTCAAGGGTGATAACACTGTCGCCATGCGCCGTATTCTGTACTTGCGAGTGAAAGCTTGCGTGGGTCGGCCGATGATCGCGGTTCAATCTCGTGCGGGATCAAAAGGGGAAATCGGGGAGGAAGCCCGCAGTCCTTCGCCGGCAGCGAGACAACGACGGGGGAGGGGGGGGGGGGGGTTGCGTTTTACTCAGGCGGCTGCTGCGTACGGAGCGGCGCGCGGGTGCCCATATCTTGAAAGCGATCTGCGATGTGTACAAAGTGCGCCGAGTGCTGGTAGCTTCGTATGCGCTGTGCTTTCAACGCTTAGTTCGCGTTCAGGCGAGACGCAGCGCGAAGGTCAATTGTTTAACTGCTGTTGCCGTGCTTCTCAAGTTTCAAGTATTCTTCATCAACGATGTCAGTTTTACAAAACAAATTGTATACAGAATTAGCGCTACACAGGGACTCCCAAAGTTAGAAACTGTCAGGGGGACTCCCACACATGAACAAAATAAAAAGAACGAGATACAAATCAAGCATTTGTTACGGTGACTTTACCGACAATTTGATATAAATAAGGAACGGTGCGAAAAAACAAGAAACTATAAAGCTGTTTAGTAAGACAAAAACTGCGAAGAAAACTCCTGTACTGAACAAGCAATGCAAATTTACAATACCATAAAAATAGGAGTAACATAACATATAGTATAATAGCTAAGTGAATTATTATTACAATCACAAAAGTCAGTTGTTAGGATGAAGAGAGTTGCTGCATAAAATATTTCTTAGCTTGGTTCTTGAATATATGCTCTGTGGGGGTGATTTAATGGTATGTGGAATATAATTCCACAGTTTTATTCCCGTAAATGTGGTAGTGAACCTACCATAGTTTGTGCTCACTTTAGGTAAAAGACGATTATCGAGTTCAGAGAACCTAGTAGTGTTAGTATTTACAAGCGTTTCAATAACAAAGCCATCTATATGTGCAGTATTATGAAATAACTTATATATCACGATTGTTAACTTGAACTGAAAGAGCTGGTGAAGAGGATGAATTTTCAAACTGCAATAAAGTGGCCTTGCATTGGATAGGAAATGGCTGAAAGTCAAGAGGCGAAGCGCCTGATCCTGCAGGCGTTGAACTTGGCCGAGGCGAGCGAGGTATGTGTTACCCCAGGCTGCTACGCAGTAAGATGAATGGCTGTGAATGTGTGCACGATAAAGGGAATGGATAATGTGTGGCTGAAAATATGAGCTGGTTTTGATTATGGCGCGTATTCCAAAAGAAATCTTACGGACAAGTGACTGCGCATGGGGATTGAATTTCAGATGCTTGTCTAAAACTACGCCACGAAACTTTGTGCTATCAGATATTGGTATTAAGCTGTTGTCAAGACACAGAGATATAGATTTCGAAATTAGTGTCGGGAAGGAATGAAAAACTATAAAGACCGTTTTAGCGGAGTGACGGGCAATATGTTCTTTCAACAAGGAAGTTATGTTATGCAGATCAACGTTAACATTTCGCTTTAGCTCGTCGACATTATTAGCACAGGTAAAAATAGTCGTGTCGTCTGCATACTATATACAGTCGGTAGTGGTCAGAACATTCGGTAGGTCATTAATAAATAGTAGAAACAGCAGCGGGCCAAGGATCGAGCTCTGAGGAACGCCTTGATATATGTTCGTAGAAGAGGAGGGCTTGCCGTCAATCTGAACAACTTGGGCACGATTGGTAAGGTAGCTAGAAATAAACTGAAGTGGCGGGCCAGTTATGCCGTAAGATTCAAGTTTATGTATTAGAATTTTGTGATTAATTGTGTCATAAGCTTTTGTTAAATCTATAAATACACTTCCAACCAGTAAGTCTTGGTCGATCGCCTTCTTGACTTTATCGGAGAAGGTTAGAAGCACAAGCTCCGTCGAGCAACCCTGCTGAAAGCCATACTATTTAGGTGATAGTAAATTAAATTTTGCTAGGTAGGATGATAAACGTGTAGGAACTAGACTGTTCAATTATTTTACTGAAAAATGAAAGAATACAAATAGGCCTGTAGTTATTCAGAAATGACCGACTCCACTCCAGCGTTACGACAGCGAGTTTCCGCCGTCATCGAATGAGCGTATTCATGTTCGTCTGTGCCAAGGCGAACATGAACAGGCGAAAAAGTTTCTGATTTGCCATTAGGGCGAAACAGCGACTTTTCTTTTTAATGGTTGCCTTTAAGTGAAACGCTGCAGCAGGATGCCCACAGAATATCAATGGTTCACAGAGCAGTTTAAATAGAACGAAGAAATAATTCCTAGCATTATTACAAATTGAATTACTAGCATTATTACAAATTATGGCAGGGTAAGTTTCGATACACTCCTCCGTGAGTTTGAAGCGGCGACACTTCTGATGTTAGGACCATGCCTCTAGGCGCCGTCAGTGTCAGTGCTGTATTTCCTCGTTGCCACCGGCTCAAGTTAGCATATAGTATCTCAGGCGGCTTTATCTCATCGCTTCACCCATCGCTTTATCTCCGTCGGGCAGAAGCGAAAACGTATGCACCACAAATCAAGCATGAGATCAGAAACCTGATTCTAGAGCTGCCCAAGTGTGGGCCCAGTTTCGCGTAGCAGCTCATCAGACTAAAAGAACTTAAATTATGGGGTTTTACGTGTCAAGACCACGACCTGATTATGAGGATCACCGCAGTGGGGGACTCTGGGAATCGGGAGCAGCTGGGGTTCTTTATCGTGCACCTAAATCTAAGTACACGGGTGTTCTCGCATTTCGCCCCCATCGAAATGCGGCTGCCGTGGCCGAGATTCGATCCTGCGACCTCGTGCTTAGCCAGGTTACCAGACTAGCCGTGAAGTTGCAGGTTTTAACATGTACACACCGGCGGCACACGGGGACGTGCGCAAAGCTCCGATAGCTGGCTCGCTTGACCGACTTTGCTGTTTAGGCCATGCCCCCCCCCCCCCCTCCTCCCCTCAAACGACATCTTTGGGAACTTTGAAAACCTGAATAGAAAGTGCGAACAAAAACAATGTGTGGTCAAACTGTTCGTACAGAAAGCTTTCATTGTGGTTCAAGTAATCTTTCGAGACGTTGTAACTGTGTTAATCCGCTGGGGAATGGTGGGAATGGCTTGATGGTTCTCGCATTTATTTGATTCTCAGAAGAGATAACAGAAGACGATTTCTACGTTTCCGAAACAGAATTCACAGATGCATATGTTTGTAGCACCCATATTTATTTGACCGAACGATTTAGCAAATTACATATTTGCAATTACGATTTGGCGACAGCTCGTCCGTACCGCTACGGAGCACGAGTGGCTTTCTGAGCTCGGGCCTAAGTTCAGCGCAAACGGAAGAGAATACAGGGTTGTTCATTATAATTATTAACCCGTTTAAAATCCCATTTCGCAACATACCTTGTACACACTTTTTACATGAACATTTATTGTAAGTGTGCAGGGTAAGTGCGTAAATGCACAGAGATGCGCATTTATTGTAAGTGAAACGACTTTGCCATATTCCAGGGTTGGGTTTTCGAAAGCATCAAACTGACTTGTAAGTTACGGTCATGCCGTTCGATAAAAATTGAGGCATCTCTGTAACGCATGCACCAGCCAACTAAGCATCGATATCGAAAGGGGCCCAAACTTCTAGAACACATCATACTAAAACATATAACCATTTTCTTAGACAAAGAGAGTATCCTATCACCATATCAACATGGCTTTCGCAGAGGCCTTTCTACAATGACTCAACTACTGGAACTAACCCACGACATATCATTTAATATCGACCAACACAGACAAACAGACCTCATCCTACTCGATTTCTCGAAGGCATTTGATCGGGTATCACACAAAAAGCTCATAAGAAAACTTGAGGCTACATTAGGTACAGGCCCCATAATTGACTGGATTTGCGACCATCTTACTAACCGTACCCAGTTTGTGGAAGTGAATGGACAGATTTCCCAGACAGCCCGGGTAACATCGGGAGTCCCCCAAGGAAGCGTTCTGGCTCCCCTTTTATTTCTAATTTTTATTAATGACCTACCCGCAAAAATCACAGGAAACATTAGGCTATTTGCAGACGACTGCATCCTTTATCGAAATATTAATTCGTATGATGACCATATAACATTAAACAACGACTTGAAAGCTGTGTCTAACTGGTGTGCCCACTGGCAGATGACCATCAATACTGAGAAATCTGCTGTTCTTTCAATCACCAGAAAAAAAAAATAACTCGAGCTTTATGTATATCGTTAACGACGTGCCACTAATACGAGTTCATGAACACAAGTACCTCGGATTAACGTTAACACATGACTTCAGATGGAACTCCCATATAACTAATTTTACAGCAACTGCAATGAAACGCCTTTTCTTTCTTGGAAGACACCTCCGACTAGCACCACCCGATACAAAACTTCTGGCTTACAAAACTTTCGTCAGGTCAGTCCTTGAGTACGCAAATGTTATCTGGTTTCCACACACTAAACAACTAATTAAAAAACTAGAAGGTGTACAAAGGAAAGCTCTACGGTATATGTACAATAAACATAAATTAACAGACTCGCCCACCGAACTACTTAACGAAGCCGGAATCCTAACAGTACAAAACCGAGCTGTACTAACCCGTTCTAAACTTATGTACCAGCTATTACACAACAAGCTTAATATTGATATCTCTAGATACATCTCCAGAAATGAAACACGGCCAACGCGGCATAAAAACACACAAACACTCAATGAGCATTATTTTCATACCGATTGCTTTAAGAATTCATTCTTTCCTTTAGCGATAAGAGAGTGGAATAAACTAAGTGAATCCATTAGTAATAGCTCCTCATCAGATACATTTGCTAATTCAGTGGAAGAACACCTCCTTGCCTTACAGCTCTGACTTACATAGTCAGGTTTGTTACCGATCTTCATAGCCTAACACTTTAATCTATGAGTGTTCCTTTTGTATGATGCATCATACGCATGACTGCATCCTGTTTGTCATGTTCATTAGGTATTGTATATCACATGTGCTTTCAGGTGTTTTTTTTTTCTTCTTTCTTGCTTGGTTTCTTGTTTTCTCAGATTCTTCCTTGTTATAGTATATTGTACCCAAATATTGCATTTGTGATGAACTACTTAATTATTTTGTTTAGTGAAACCAAAACCTTTGCAATAACACACTTATGATTATATAATCTATTTATATTCTTTGTTCGCAAATACTACCATATGTACTTGCCCTTCCTGTTATGATCGCATGAGGGATTGAAAGTATGTGAAAATAAATAAATGAATAAATAAAATAATGAAACGACGCTTGGAACAGCGTTCATTTAGGTTGCGCTGTCACCCCCGCGGCGATGACTTCTAAATCCTCGATGTGTAGAAGACGGCTTGCTTTTATAGCACGAGCACATCCGTCATCATTGTTATAAGCAGGGTTACAAACCACCGTAATCGCCGTGTCGCCGTGTTTTGCTAACATTTTTTTTTTCTGTCTGACTTCTCTCTCTTACCCGGTACTAGTTATTCCACGCCACCTACATCGCGACTACCCGACGGAACGCAAGCATGTGGCAACCGCTTCCGTGACCAGCCACAGAGGTCTATCATGCGTGCAGTGTCTTGTTTGTCTCCGCTAAAATAGCACACAGCTTAGCGAAGCAGAAGCAAACGATAAACAGGTCCCTGTTTCGCGGATGCGAACATGCAATGCCCAGGGCGTGTAAATGGCGATAACGCTGCAACGTGGAAGCGGGAAAAAAAACTATATGCGGAAGACGAAACCAACTAGCGAAACCTTAGTACAGCTTTAGGATGACAATATACACGCAAGAGCGCTGGAGCTTACGTTCACACAAACACGGACGCGATAACGGTTAGCGCCCACATTGCACACGGTACCTAGTTGGGCGTGTCCGTCCAGCACATTCATCAGATGTCCGGTGAAAACTGGTAAGAGTGCGCACAACTTACATGAGTGCCTGCAGAAGCCAAAAGCTTTCAGTAATGTTTACTCTCTCTGTTTCTCCGCGACAAATGGACCACATGGCCCAACGTGGGTTCCACTTGTAGGTGCCTTGCGTCTGTATGCGTGGTTTGACACTTATCTAATGCATGGTGCAAACGAAGGAGAACAAATATGGGTTAACTTAAGCATTTACTTTGACTTGCTTGCTTGGTCGGTCGGTCGGTCGGTCGGTCGATCGATCGATCAATCGATCGATCGATCGATCGATCGATTGATTGATTGATTGATTGATTGATTGATTGATTGATTGATTGATTGATTGATTGATTGATTGATTGATATTCTTATCACCTTATGCCAAGATCTGGTTTATGAGGTGTGTGTGTGTGTGCGCGTATGTGTGTCGTGTGCTCGTGGGTCAGCCTGTGTGTGCAGGTGTGCCTCAAAATTGTCGTGGTCTCATTTCCTCAAGAAACATTCACAAATCACAAGTTTTTCAAACTGATGAATTCGCTTCCCGGAAGTTAAACGAATAAGACGAAGGTCTACGGCAAGTGAATGGCAGCAACGAACAAATCGTGGCAGGGAGTTCCTTTTTTCTATGTACATGGGCTTGCATAGCGCTAATCACTCGCTCTGAGCTTGATTTTTTTTTTTTGAAACGAGGGTCCCAGCACTGAACGATTTGTGTACACACGCCAAACTACGAAAGGGAGACGTGCGGTGGCAGCCGGAAACGGCAGGACGAAGGCGCCGAGCAAACGAAATGATGATTAGCCCAATTAACTTGCATTTCGGACCCTATGCTAACGCCGATGGGACTCAATTTCATGCCGGGATTCAGACTCATGCATTATTCATCAAGGAGATCTTTTTCCAGCTCGCTAAATAAACAGTAACCAGAAAAAATTAGCAATAACCAAATTAGGGGCAACTTCGGATAGCAGAGTAAAAGGGGGCACAAAGCAAAAGTTTTTCCAAAGCTTCAATAGCTTTCAGGAGGCTCACGTTTTAATTTCACGCAGCTGTGCTTGTGCCACTGTTTTTAGAAAGCTGGACATGATACTTCCCCGTATAGTTTCTTTCTTTTTCGGTTTATTGCTGTTTTCTTTGACAAAACATTCATCGATTATTTGGTCATTGTGTTTCTTTTTCCCCCTGCCGAGCTGTGCTGCGATTCCATATATAAAAAAGCAAGAGGAAATTAAAGCGACAATACTAAGTGTAGTAGAGTAGTATGCTGGGCCAGTTGGGGCATGGTGAACGTATAATGGTTTCCAGCAAGTACGGACGCGAGCACAAGTAGAAACGGACAGGAGAACGCTGGTTGTCCAGCGTTGTCCTGTTCGTTTCTACTTACTCGTGCTCGCGTCCGCACTTGCTGGAAACCATTATACGTTCACTAAGTGTAGCTTCATTTGCAGGCAAGCGATTGTCGGTAGTTAACAAATAAAATATTCTAGGGCTACCAACATAACTTTTATAACAGCCAAATATTTTGCTTTAATACGTGTGAACTCTCAACGTTATCACGCGGTTCAATTATCGCGTGCGAGAATGCTGCAGGTGACAAATTGTCTATTGTTATCACTGCTAGGCTTCGCTTAGCAAGAAGGTGGAGACATATTTTACTCTCTGGGTGGTCCGGCTCTCCCGCAGGATTGCCCCTGCAAAGATAAACTTACAACCTTCCACGAAATTACGTCACATTACAGACACAGCAGGAGAAAATTCCCTCTTCCCCGCCCGAAACTGAACAGGGCTCAGGCTGTTACTTTCAGGCTTTTACAGACGAGATCGTACCTCACCCCGAGAGCGCTTAGTTGGATAGACCCGAACTTTCCGCAATCATGCTCCAAATGCGGTCACGCGTGCTGCTCCTTCGACCACACGCTCTGGCTGTGCCCGTACAATGCGGGCTCCGACTTTCATAACCAGTCCAAGTGGGACGCCTTGCTGAAGAGCTCGGATTTCCCAAACCAACTACAGGCCGTCCAGAGGGCCCGCGACGTCGCGGAGAGTCACCATCTCCCTGTCCCGTCGTGGGCGGAGCCACCAACTTGATCGGGGAGCCTTCGGTTCCCCCAACCAAGTTCCTCAGGACACTCTAATAAAGTTCTTGTCACTGTCACTGTCTGGGTGTTGCGAAAGTGTTCCCAGACAAGAACAAACACCGATGAAAGTGTGCCGGATCGCGAGCTCGGGCTGAATGTAGCGCAGTAAAGGTCTTGTCCGCGTTGGCAAAAGCAAAGTTCACTAGACAAGATGCAACGCGAAAAAAAAAAAAAAGCCATGCATAGGCCGTCAGAGAAGACGACGACGACTAGTGTCCCAAGGAACACGTACGATTCTAGAGATTTGGTGGAGGCACAAAGACAACTAACAAAAACTGCTGTCGTCAAAGCGCCCACTTTCCAGAGGCGATGGTTTGACTTAGTTTGCCCGGTAAAACAACGAAACATTGTGCCCGCAGATTTGGTTAAGGCAAGCCTCTTCATACATGCGCGAATACATGGAAAACGAAGGAAAATGTCTAAAAATAAGGCAACAGAGAGATTCCCGCTTTTTTTTTTTTTTTTCGTCGACGAGAATAGCATGTCAGAGGCGGGAGACCATGGACTTGCTAGATCCTGGCGACCTTTACCAAATAGCCAGGGGTACGGAGGCGGAGGGAGATAAATCAAAATGTAATGGAAAAGCTATAAAGCCTCGGGAAGTCGAATGTGGCGTCACGAAAGTGCCATTGGGCACGCAGACGGAACGAAGTGCCGCCACATAAGAGAGTCCCTTCTCCGCGGGATAGGACTTGGCGTTCGGGCAGACCACCGCCGAATTCAATTTTAAGCAGGAAACGACGCCGTTGTGTTTTCGCGGGGTGGCTGCCTCTTCATTGAGGCGCTGAGGCTAAGGAAAGCTGTGCGCAGCGACCGCCGGGACGTGTGGGGCCACTGCGTAATGTTCTTTTTCACAGCCTTCATATAGCTCCCGACTTCCCCGCGTTTCCTGATTTGAGATTTATTTCCTCAGCTTTTTGCTCTTGTCTTCGCCCTTGGGAAATCTTGCCTTACGGTGAGGACCCTTAAAAAGAAGGCTACGTTCAGCTACGTTCCCCGATGGTTCCACGACTTCCCTACCGCAATACCCGTCATTCTCCTGCTGTGCTGTTCATGATTTCTCGCAAATCTCGTGCAAAATACCAGAAAAAGAAACTAATTCAAAAAGCACACAACCCAACTTCAGCGCGCATTTCTCTCTCTTTTTTTTTTTCGCTTTCAAGGAACACCTTCTGCACCTCCCGACACACCCTGGGTGGGGGCAAGCACTCCCAATACTACAAAAAAGCACATAGTAACCGCGAACAGAAAATGGGGACCGAAGAAATCGTTTCGTGCACACAAATACGCTGCATACGTGCGGGCATGCCACGACTCATAATCACGATGGGTATGCACAAGGGGTGCTGATGTGGCTTGGATCTCAGAGCGTTGTGGCAGGCATGGTATGCCCCGAGATCGGGAGAATACGGGATTTTGTGAAGACAAAGATGATTGAGGAAGTCTGTCGAACTGTCTTTTGTTCGCTTCATTGTAAATTTGTAGCTTCATTGCTTTGGACAGCCCGTATCGCTTGATTTCTTTGCCCCCACTCATGCCTTGTTTTTATTTGACATCTCAGTTGAGTGCTTCGGCTGAGTTCGATCGTTCCGGTTATCTCTCACCCTGCTGTATTATGTCAACGCTCTACTGTAATCTCATGCCCTGCTGCAATAAAAAGGCACATCTGGAAAGAAGCTTAGATGTCGCGCGTAAGTTTCGAGCTCACCTGCAATTACTCAGAACTAATCTGCTATGAGCAGTGACACACAGTATGCCTGTTCTTCTAGCGTTGCACGTACTTTTGAGCTCTTATCATTTCATTACGCCCATGATACATGCGTGCGTTGCTCCGAGGAACCGGCTGCCTTCGACGAGCAGCGGTGAGATCTCGCCCGTGAAAGGGCTCGCCTTTGGCACGCCGATCCAGCCGTTGCAGAGCCACCCAAGCCCAGGTAACCTGACAGTAACGAGAAGAAGATCCCGAGCTGAGGGAGCGGGAGGCCGAAGCAATCCGGCACAGATACCTTTGGGTCACTTAACTGTGATGAAGGTCAGGTGCACGCAGAACACGCTTCGCTTACCCCCATTCTCGCGTAGTGGAAGGGTTGGTCATTTTAGAGCGCACCTCTTTGGCACCCGTTACCGCGTTTCGCAGTGCCATCGGCCTCGCCGTCCTGCCTCGCGGTAACCAAGGTCATCATCCACGCGCTGCTCTAGCTGGGCGCGCTTCTGCTGCAATCTCTCGCGCGCGGCGCCAGTCTTGCTCTCCCCCTTCTCCTCCAAAGCCGGATCACGTGTGCTCGCCTATCCTCTCGCCCCCTTCCTCCGCGCCGCGCCATTGCGTTGATTCTCGCCGCTACCGTCCACTCCACCCTCGTCGTCCCTTCTCCTGCTGTCGCGGCACAGCCGCGGTGTCGACGGTGGGCGCTCCTTGCCGCCTCGCGCGTGATTCAAGGCTCTCTGCCCCTCCGTCTCCGCGTCGCGTAGCTGTACGGCTCTCAACCATGTCTCTCGCTTCCCTGTTTGCGGGGCGCGTTCCTCAGTGGCATTTGTCGCCTCTGGCAGTGCTTGCGCCTGGCTATCCTTCTCCCACCTTCACTCTTACACTAGACCTCCCCTTACCTGGCGCAGTGCCGTTGCAGTGACTCGAAAGACCGTTATAGCGTTTCGCCTTTTTACTTCTACTTCCCATCCCAACCTTGTGGGGCCACATCGAGGCCTGTCTGTGAGTGAATGAGTGTGTGACCTCTACTCAATACTTTTGTTCTCCACCCACTTCCTCATCCCCCATCTCAGAAAAAACATTAAATAATAATTGCTCATCTCCCCCCGCCCCCACCTCTCGGCAGCGGTGACCCACTTTAAGATGGCGCGATGGCGCGTCGCCGGAGCGCCGGCTCGATAGCGGCGGATCGCAGTGTGTGCTACCCAATCCGAAATGTCGAACGTCCTCCTTTCGGCACTGCGTGTTGTGTACGCAGATGCCTGTTGTTGAAGTAAGGCAGCAGCTGCGCTCAAAGATCGCATTACCAAGAAGCGTAATTGTCAGCGAATTTTTTTTCTGCATTTTTCTGATTTATATTGAATTTCGAATCTGGTCTTCTGAGGGATTTCTAATTCGTCCTATTTATTCCAGACACTTCTGTAACTCAACTTGTCACTAAGCTTAAGCTCTGATATCATATCTATAATGAAACCCACGAATTTTATACTGTACTATTTTTCTTTATTTTTTTCTGATTTATTTTGAATTTCGTCCGAAGTCGACTCAGTGTTTTCTAATTAATTCCAATTATTCTAGGCACTTCAGCAACTAAACTTGTAACTAAACTTATGCTCCGGTATCAGGGTGTTTTACGGTGCATTTGGACAAGACCGTAGCAATATCTTCTATAATGAAATCCATAAATTGTTGTAGTGTACTATTCTTTTCTGATTTATTTTTGCATTTCCTCCTCACTCGTGTCCGGAGGTGAACCGGAAGTGCTACGCAAGGAAGAAGATTGTCACTTGATGCTCGTGCGACTAAAAAGCGGCGAGTTTAGCGAGCGCAGCGTTTTTCAAGAAGAATTGCTAGGAGAGGCGGGCATAGTTTTCGGCGAATAAAGTAAGTTCCAGAACACTAAATAACGAAAATTTGTTAACTTGTTATAAAATTTTTTGAGAGCAACTGTCGGTGGGCATGTTTAAGACAGTCAGATTTCAGAGCGCACATTTTATCTGAAAATCTTGAAAATGGCACCAAATTAATCTTGAAAATGGCACCAAATTCGAGATATTCATCCCCAGATTTCAACATTCAGTCTATGAAATATTGAAACCAAGAGCGCCGGAAGCACGAAAGAAGCCGACCTGCTATTACGGCAGACTGAAACGCCCAGCGACGGGAAGTGTGAGGAAGTTTCAAATGGAACATCCGGCAGGTATTGATACGGCAAGTTTTGATTGGCACGCATTTGCCCGCTATGGCGTATCGGTATTTTCCACGACATGCCATTATTCAAATTTCGTCAGGCACTTCGTCAGGGCCCGTTTCCGTATTTCTGTATGCATGTCCTTGAAAAGGTCATCTTTCGGCTAGTTTTCATGCATTGGTTGTTCAGACTTTTGCATGCTGAGCTTAAGTGTCCTATCCCCTCGCCCTCCCCCCCCGCCCCCTCACTCCCTTCTTTCAACAAACCCGTCCAAAAGAGACAAAAAAGAAACAAAGAAACCTGGTCGCTTCCTTCATTTTCACCCACATGGTTTTCCTCTAGTCCCCTAATGACACAGCCATAAATTAAAACGACGACGCCGGTCGTGGTAGACAAAAGAGGAAGCTTTCGCTGGGGCTCAACTTCGATACCGCCTGTGGAAGTATATGTGACATACGAAACGCTTTTCTGACATAACCACAGCGCTTATTTTGAGGAAATTTGTTGCATTGCAATTTAAATACCAGTGACTGTTGGAAGCGGAGATTTTATTTCGGCACGAATATTTTAAAAGGAATATTCAAATATTGGTAAGATAAAAAAATAGTAAGCATAAGTTTACCCATTCATAGCTCTGCACTAAGATAGACATCGTTGTTCTGTAAAATGCATCCGTTAGAGCATCCAAAGCGGAGAAACTTGATGTATCGACTTACATGCTACGTGAATTCTTTACATTGTTTACAAGAATTTTGTAAAAGTCCTACTCACATATTAGTGGTCTATTTGAGAGTCATGTATAATACATCAATTTTGTCCATTTCAGATGCACTATTAGATGAAATTGACAGAACTGTGAGATCGAGTTGCGTGGCTGAGTTAACGAGTTGCAAACTTGACAGTGTCGTTTTTTGAAAATTGGCTATTTTCAACACCTTTTACCAAAAACTCGATGGCTTAAATAAAAAATTCACTCCAAACAGTCACTATACCAACTTTTTCTTCTATATGCCACAAAGCTAATCAAATTTGGTGCAGTTTTTGCCGAGAAAAATGATTTCTCCTTTCCCGTGTACTTATGTGGTAGCCCCCGAGCTAAAGCTTCCCTTAAAAGAAAATGCGGAACGCGACTGACTTGGAGTTGTAGAGCGCTGCATCACTCCGGTGCGCGCACATTTTTCTGTTTCTTCCTCCTTCTTTCTTTGTTCTCTCCTTGTATCATATTTTATTCACTTTATTCCTTTGCCCAGTAAGAGGTAGTCAGCTGCTATTCCCATTCGCTAACCTCCCTGTCTTTCTCTCTATATTTCTTTCTCGCCTATCCCCACTTTACGCACCCCTCGCTACCTTTCCTACGGGTCCACGAAACCGTACGACTTAGCTTCCCGTGCGGAATTTCTCGGCAAGGAGCTTTAGCTATTATTCTCGCTGACATAATTATCTATTATTCTCGCTGAGCGCCAGCTCCTGCTTGTCACGTGATGTACGCTGATCCACTCACGCAGGTTGTTTTTGTATGGAATAAAAGCAGAAACAATAATGCTGGAAACTTACCCGACAAAAGAAAACTGCCAATGAAAACGCTAGAGCAGTGTTGGCAAGACATCTAGTTCTGCTTTTAGTGTATTTCGCTACTTAAGATAATTATCTGAAATGCAAAATGTTTTGTGATCTGGAACTCTTTATTAGTTGTTATGCGCAGTTCGTGAGAATGTGTATTCTTATGCACACACTGCTGTTTCTGCTGCAGTCCCCCCTACCATAATGCCATCGAACGAAATGCAGATACCGAGTAAATAGACCAATATAAAGTGAAATAAATAAAGGAAATCAAGGAATATGACCTTGCGCGTCTCGTGGACTACCACGGCCTACGCTTCGGGACTAACGAGACAGTAAATTTTTTGCTGCTAAGGGAACCAGACACCGTAGTCGTGTCATTATCACATATAAATGCGGTTGTCTATATTGGATATAAAAATTGTTTGGAAACGTTACATTGCGGACAAAAGGACAAATGACTGCTGACATGCTCAAGTTATATGCAATGTACATAAGCGATAATATTTCCGCGCTAATGCTGCAGCGTGGAATCCAGTTCGTGCCACATAGATTCCAACAAAGCCCTTTATGCAAGAGAAAACAGAAAATAGTCAAGTCATAGGTCATCCAAAGCCTGCGGCTCTAGGTTTCTAAGCCAAGGCATGCTTTGCGTCTTGTTTACGCCCACGAGCCATTCGATGTACTTGAGTTTAACGCTGTGTCTTTTGTTTTTATTTTTGTAATCGTGTCTTCTCTACCATAAAGGGGCACTTTTTCGCCCAGCTATATTCGGTAGAAAACCCATAAGCTGACTTGGGACAGAGAAATTGGGACAAATAAAATGGCATTCTCGAAACGATTGCTTTCTATGAAAGCAAACGAAAATTTAATCCTGAGAAACGAATGATCCAATTACTCCTTTCAAGAATGGTGCTGCGTGGGCTGGGTGAACTGTGATCTTCGTTTAGTTCTTTCTTCTTGATGGCTATATTTCAGTAGCAGCCATTCAGTGTGGTCAAAGTTGCCGACGTCATTCGTGGCCTCGTGCGATTTCTTATGGTTCCATTCAGGAAGGCCCAGCAGTAGTTTTTTTAAATGACTTCGTGAGAAACAGTTTTCTTTGGCCTCATCCTGTGTATTTTCGGCATAGAAGTCCCAAGGGGGATGCCGAGCCCTTTTAGCGAACTGGATCCCTTTGCACTACAAGGCACTGCTGGCTTTTCTGGACAAAAATCTGTCCGTTCTTAGTCAAATGAAATGCAAAACACGTAAGAAGTTGTGCAAACCAGTTAACAACGTTGTTTATATATTTCCAGAACTATTTTTTACACGTTATAAACTATAAAATACGGCGCCGATTGCATATTGTGTTTTGTGTGGCCGTGCACAGCACAAGTTGAAAGCACCCAGAAGACAGAAGCCGGCTGAACAAACCTGACTGCTGAGAAAAATGGCTTGCGTCATCCTATCCACGTATCGTCAAAGAGTCGCGCAGCGTGCTGCTCATGGCAAGCACTATTTTTGCTGATAAGGCGACAGCTGTAGACGGACAAGTCGCACCCTATAACTAGGGCCAATAACAGAATTTATCCGCGAGCTTTTTAACAACGAGCACACTACGACGGCTCAAGGTGCCATGGATGTACGCGCTACACTGAGTACAGTGCTGGCGTAGCTTTGGTTGAGCAGTAGTGTACAAGGTCTCATCGTTTCGTGCATAGAGATACAAAAACAGCCTCATCGAATGTCACCACAGAAGATGGTGCACTTCCTTCGCGCGAATGACTACACGAGTCAACGTTATCTTTCTCCCCCTTTTTTTTGCGCCTTTGAGTTGTTTTCACCCTAACGGTGTTCTATCTCGCTTCCTTCATCTCTTATCTTTCATTTTCTTTCTTTGCTAGGGCACTCGAGCGAAGCGGCTATTGCCAACTGAGTAGCCTCCCTGCGTTCCCCTTTATCGCTATCTCTGTGTCATCAGAAGCCACCCGAGAGAATGAGCCGCAATATGTGTATCTACTGATTCTGTGGCGGAGTGCGAGTGCCGAAGATACCAAGGTAGAGCTGACGCTTCCTTTCGTGAGCTGCACTAAAGGGAACCGTCCGTAGTAGCAGGCTGAGTGAACACATCACGCGCCAACTAGAACATGAGCGTCGGTATACGTGGCCTAGACGCCCCTAGTTCATAAAGCCACGCAAGTGCTACTCCATCCCCTCAAAGCTGCAGATTTCAGTAACCAACTATCGAAATATGAACAAGCTGTTCGTTGTCTGGTGCATGCGAATTTCCCAAACTCTTGGACCTTGTCCCCTTTATTATTTTCTCGTTCTACTTATTCCACTTCTCCCTGTATCTTTCCCGTTGGCTTACCCAAGTGCACACACTTCATAAAGAGCCGAAATTATGAGGCGTATACATATGTAATAGGTAAGAGACAGGCCTCACAAGCAATATGCAATAGGTGAAACATAACAGAGGACAAAAAGCACACGGACAACAGGCATATGCTTATGGCTCAGATGGAGCTATAGGTCTAGAACGCAATAACGCTCCATTTACCAGCGCACTGGGTCTGCCGACTGCCTACGAAGACCGACTCGACCAGTTTTTTTTTTATTGAGATTAATAAATATTATGTTGGAACCAACATAAGGTTCAGACTACTCTTTTTCACATGGGTAACATGGAAATGCATCATATCTTCAGAAATATCGCATAATATCACGTAATACTTTTCACCAGTTTGGTAGCACTATTTGCGACACAGGGTTGCTACGAAGCCAACATGGTGCTGATCTATCTCGGCTAGGGAAGTAGCCCGCGCATACGGTGATGTGTCTTTGAGGATTGATCAATGCACCTTCACGCTATGCCATTGCGTGGGTTGCTCAACGAATACTACTGACAAGTGTATGTTCAGTAAGTCGGCGTATATTCAACCGCATATAGGTCAAAGGTGTACGTTGCGGCCTACCGAACGAAAAAAGAAAACTCAGTGCCCTTCTACTCTGTGAAGAAGGATGACCAATGAAGCTGTGTATTTCGGCCCCTTAATGGTGAACTGCACCTCCGCCGCGGGTCGGCCCGGCATATATCTTCGGGATCGGCCCACGTATGGGGGGGTGTTGTGTCTACATACGGGCACGATAATGGGGGAACTAGCCCTTAACAGCTTCGCTGTAAAAGCTTGCAAAAGATGCTCGTCACCTCCCCTTCCGATGTTATTATCTCTCTATCACGCTCTGGTTTCCTTTCTCGTTTTTTTTTTGTGTGTGTCTAAGGTTTATACGGCACGATTAGTTTAGCTTGCGTCAGTAGAATTTCTGCTTCATCAACGAAGATGAAAGCTACTTCTGGCCAGACTGACTTCACTAGAGATTAAACGTCATTATAGCAAACGCAAGTAAAGCGGAAAGTGGACAAGGCTTGCCGTGACGGGCTGCATGACACACTTTTGTCCTGCCTTCGCTTGAGTCGTACTCAACAGATCACTATTAGAGATCCTTAATACTTTATTTCCTTGGAATCGTTTGGCATACATTCAGCTCGTCCACACTTCAGAGATATGCGCGAATGGGAACTTTGACCGCGGCACTACAAATCAGACATATGTTATTCAACGATGGTTTTAGCGCCGGGTTAAACTAAAGAATCGACACAGCGCAATACGAAATTCCTTACGTCGTGTTACATAATTTTAATTTTCTTTCCTTGTATTATTTGCCTCCCCTTTCGCAACGCAGCGTTGCCAACCGGGCTGAGTCCTTCCTAACACATTAGCGTTTCGTTTACAATTCTCTCTCTCTCTTTAAAGCTCCTCCGTTTTCGTCCTGTTCAACCTGCCTGCACACACCGAAGATCCATAAACGAACACGTCCAAATCTCCACCCTTCTTAGTTATTCAATTGACCTTAAGGGTGATAAAACTGTGCATGTTTCTTTCCCTTTGTATTTACGCTGCTGCGAGTAACTGCTTGTGCAGGTAGGTAATGAACAGCTTAAGGCGCTATGTAAACCGTTCATACAGTGCAGTGACGCAACGCCATGTAAAAGATTCCAACGCGCTTCCATACTTTTTTGGTAATAAACCTTCAGACTACCTGTTTCTCTTCAGCCTCATTCTGGAGCTTTCGCGATAGAATTAAGGAAGACTAACACTCGATAACTCTGTAAACATCCTTCTTCTGAATAGCGCAGCCATTAACGTCGCACGCTTCTGCTACAGGTACTTTCATTCAAGCGTGTACGCATCGCAGAATAACAAAATTGCTTAATGTCAGTCTTCTCACAGTGCGAGCAGGCAACCACCGTCCTCTGCTGTTGTGGCTTTTCCATTGCTGTTTTTCTTTCTTTTTCACCTATCACGACAGGTGCTACGGTTCCGGAACGCTTACACAAAGCCGAGATCGGGGACAATTAGCCGACCACACCATTTTCATGTTTCGGTAAAAGTTACAGCGCTGCCTGTACCTCGCTCTCTTTTGTCACCATTCAGCAGCTTCCTACTCCGCTCGCTTTTCAGTAACACAGGCATTCAAGGGGAAATAACTTTGACAAAGAGAGAGGAAAAGAAAATATCGCTGGCGATATTTAGATGTCTCTGTTTGGAGCACACGCAGTGAGAAAAAGAAAGTATGCCGCAAGTGAACATCGATGTGCCGTGGTGATTCGGCGTCTGTGACGATGGCATTCTGCAGCCGATGAAGACATCGCGATTTCGTTTCCTGGTTGTGACGACCGCGTTCCAATGAGTTTGGAATGCGATGACACTCGTGTATCTAAGTGCGCGTTCAGTAACCTTTATGTGTTAAAGCATTACATTATTCCGGAACCCTCAACTTACGATACAATACGACACAATTCTATTTCCATAAAGAAATATGAAGGCGGCTCTCGGTGAAATCTGCCCCTAAGAGAAGCTTGACAGGAGCCCACAGCCTTCTCAGCACAATGCAATCGGCGATAGCAGCAAACGAGAGATACTACACTAAATGTATATACATTTAGCAGAAACGAATGCCTATACTACACTATACTAAACTTCTGTTCCAGCCTGGTTCTTCCTCTGGAAACGGAAAAGAAATCCGGCAATACGGAAGCGGGGAAACCACAGAGACGACACTCGGAAATAAATTAACTGTCCTTACGGCGCACTCAATAATCCACGACCCACCGCAAGGACACATGTGGTCGTGTGTGTTCGACCTGTAGGTTGTAAACGAGCTCTAAGGTGGAAGCATTTGGCGTGCCTGGCAAAAGAGCTGTCTTTATCTGTGAATAACTGAAACGCTAGTAAAACTTCAGATATTAAAGTTTACGAATTCCAGCCAAAGAGATTGCAAGGCGTATTCGCTTGGAATGAATTTACAGGTACACCAGTTTGGAGAGAGTGAGAGACAGAGAGAGAGAGAGAAAACAAGGGTAGGAAAGGCAGGGAGGTCAACCAGAACAGCATATGCGCCATCAAACTCGCCGTCAAGATGCATGGCTGCTCCACGTTATATATATATATATATATATATATATATATATATATATATATATATATTGACAAAGCGTTCTTTCACTCAATGAAGCAAAACACTCAATGGAACGCCCATGTATTTCGGCCCACCATTTCGGAAAGTATTATCTCGAACTTGGTGTCATTCTGGAGATTCATTTCAAGTGGATACGTCCTTCGAGTTCACCGGCTACAATACGTAAATTGCAATACGTGCCGCAACGTAATTAAGCTGTTAATTAGTGAATTATTATTAATTAGTTGAACGTGTGTTTCAATTTCTCGTGCTAGTATTATCCGCGTCTGCGAGTAATCCATCTCAAGGACAAGAATTATGTTATCTGCCACAATTTTTAAAATTCCGTAAAACTTAAAAATGACCACGCATAGTCAAGAAATATTGCACATGGACCGCAACTCAATGAGATTGCATCGGCTTCCATTGGGCTCAAATTGTACACTAAGTTACTTGGTCAACAGAACACATTCAGCATTAATGAAACCTTCACAATCCTTAAAACGCAGTTGTGCGTGCATGTCTGTTATTTATGGTGTGTGACGCGTGTGAGACTCGGGACACGTGTGCAACGCTTAGAAGCTCCTTCTTTATCTAGAATTCATGAGGGAGAGCCAGTGAGAGAAAGAGTCCTGAATGAAAACTGGAGAGAGCTTGCTTGGCCATTCGCCTAGCGTGCCACTTAAGGTTATTACTATAAAAGGAAAGGCTAAACTCGGTGAAGGGTTTTAGAACTACGATTCCCGTTACACGGTGCTCCATTTGTTACTGAACCCGTGGACGGACGCAGCACTTAGATATATCGCGTAGGCACGGAAATCCCAGCTGTAGCCCGAGGCAGCCCACAACAGCAGGCCAATTTTTACGATCTGCCGTATGTGGCATGAAGCGAGAGCCGAGTCTCGAATTTCACGTGCTTCGATGCAGGGTGTCTGGAAAGCTAGTGCCTGTGTTGTATCTTTTCACAGCATTGACAATTTCGTGATCAGTTCTTGAAGCTAAATTTATCCTGCTATGCGTACGATAGCAAATAACAGCGCCCTGCGACGCCAGTACAGGCAACCTCAGCTGGCATGTCGATACGAAATTGCGGTACTCCGTACTGCGAGTGACACAATGGTGCCAGGGTTTTCATGAGCTTAATGTATCTGTGCAGGCCTAGCAACGGTCAGGCATTGTCATTCTCAGCTCATTCATACGATGCTAGTGGTACCAAAGGAGTAGGCCGCTCTTTTCTTATTTGGATCAGATGGCGGGAACTGCGCAGAAAGTTTTATCCAAAGCTTCCAGCAAGTCCATACGACAGAGTGACCATGAGTGATTTTGTCATGGCACGAAGGTCAGTGCCTTCTCAAAAACCTGAACATATAGCTGTACATACGCATCCACTGGAGGAGGACCCAATTTCGTGCAAGATTGAGAAACCTCCGCATTTGGTGCTGCGGCGATACCACAAGCCATATTACCCAAACACTCATGCGCCCTACTTTGCACACATGATTAGTGTCCTGCAGCGCCAATACGAAGCTATGCAATTTCTAGTTGTCGAGATGGGGCGAACCAAGTCATGCGCGAGTATAGCACCACAAAGTACTGCATTGCAGAAAAATATTCTGAGAAGCCTTCGCAATGTTCTAACCGAGCTTATGCGCACTACAGTGTCTGAATTATTGGGAAAGCTCACGCACAATCCTGACACATATAGGGATTATTTTACTCTATAGTGTAAAATATTGATAATCTCTGGTTTACAAGCTAGAATTTGTTTGAAGAAAATTGGCTTTACAACTTTGTAAGTCACTAGAAATTAACCATAAACACATTCCGGGCAGCCTGTAAGTGCAACATGGTTTCACGTTTAAGGGCGCATTAACTATATCTATAAATTCTGCCTTTATTTTTGTATCGGCGCAGGAACCTCTTAAAGGTTCAGTGTAATAGCAGTATCTTCTACTTACACTGTTGCATTTTTCGATTGTGCTGTTTTCGTGTATCATTTTAAAGCGAAGCGTGTTCTTCTTTTGACCTACAAAGTATTGCAATAGGTAACGCCTGAGTTATAACTACTGAAACAATAGGTACGAACATCATTCCTGTGCACATAATGCCGGTGGTGTTATATAAAGCACAAATACCCCTTATTAGAATAGTGCGTTGTATCCAACGACCCTTTTTTATTTACTTGATTTCAGTTTCTTTCATTTGAACACTGAGTATGTGCCCCTGAGTATTTGTCCATTCTTTTTATTATTATTATTGAAATGAATAATAGGAGAGGCTGGTGCCTTTATGGCCGCACCAGCTACTCCTTGTCACATAGCGAAGGAAGCAAACATGCGCAAAAAGAGAGAATAATGTCCCAAAATATGGCACTCAGTATAACACCAGATGTATAACCACAATACAATCCAGCAGTGCATGAATCGCAAAGCTTGTGCATGAGCTCAGCACACATACGCATGTATAAAGTTAAATATCTTGAATGGCGAAAACGCGGAACACTGGTAATTACACTGCAAAGCGCAGAACACAAGTAATTACACACAGTGTTAAAAAAACATGATCACCTCATAAGTCAATTTTCAAGACAACAATATCTATATCACCCATTTTGATTAAACTGAAATTTAATATTTCCCCAACATGTTTGCATCCTTGAAAAGCTTTTTCAAAGCAAGAAGTGCCCTCTTCTGTATAGACTCGCTGCTTGCCATGGACCAAGTATCTTGTTTAGAGTGAATGGTCTTCTATCTAAAAGCAACAAATTTGGTTTCAATACCCTTCGTTGTGGATCGTATTTAGTGCACTCGAGGAGGAGATGATGCACATCTTCGTCTGGATGGCTACAAGAGCACTGCGGACTAAGGGCACGTTTTATACTCTAAAAAAGGTGCCTCGCAAATGCAGTACCAAGTCGCAGGCGGTGTGCTAATGTTTCAAATTTTCTGTTTTCTCTCAGACTGGACGTAATCTATAGCGTGATACATAAGTGTATACAGTAAAACTCCGAGGTCTTAGATTGCTGATCAAACCAGGTAGTTTTGCAGAGACGACAGGATATCTGTCTCGGGAGCGAACGCGCTTCACTGAGCAAAATAGAAGACTGTCTCTGCGTTATTATGCGCTTCATTCGCAGCTGCGTCCGCTACAGTGTTACCGGGAATTTTGCAGTGTCCGGCAATCAATCCACTGAAATGGAATGACGCGATTCATTGCGATTGCTTCTGTGTGTTATTCGTGCGGCTCATAAAACAGCGATGCGGTCAAAGAATTTTTCTTATTGCTTTGTAGTAATGCGAGAGTGGCGTGCGAATCACGAAAATAAGCCATTCTTGCACATTTTTTATTTATGTTATCAAACGCAAAGCACACAGGATTGTGAATTCGTTGTCATTCCTCCAGCTAGGGTACGCACGACTGAGATCCCTTAAATAAATTAAGGTATGCGTTGTACGGCACATGCACCTGTGCCTACACCTGTCCTAACTATTTTTACCTGGAAAAATATCGTGCGTCGACTTCGTTCTCGTGATATCGCTACGTAGGCGTCTCCCACTGTGTCTCCCACCTTATAAGACGTTTGCTTTTTTGCACAGCTTGTGAGCAGCGTTCTGCATAAATACCACATTGTGGGACATTGTCGTCGTATTTTCTTACGGTGCATAAGCGTATACCTTGTATGACAATGGACGATACACGTCATGAAATTAAACCCATTTGCGCGCATCCCATTTACTGGCAAAAAAAAGTACGCAAGTATTTGCTTGCAGTAAGACAAAGCTGACATTTTTAGACGCAATATTTACAGCAGCATAACAATATTTTCATCGTATGAGTTCCGGCTAGTCGCCAGTAATGTGCTTGTTTGTCAAAAGTTCTTTTGTCCTTTTCGCCAGGTATTATGCCGGGTACTTTATTTTAAAGTTAACACAATTTTAAACATTCGCCTTTGGCATTTAGCTCAATCTGTTTATTGAGCTGGAATACTCGAAAAGGTATACATTAATTATCCTGGAAATCAATACACCTTATTGATTATAAACAATATACAAATTAATAACTTTTCAACTAATTACTTTAGCGCACATATCGCAATGCACGAAATGAAGCCAGTAATTTCACAAGGCGCATCCACTTGAAACAAATTTTGAAACTAGCGCCAGTTTAGAGATAAGCGCAGTCACACTTGCCGTAAAAGTGCAGTGTTTTCCACTCACTTTTTCTTTGTTATTTAGTAATACTGCAGTTAAATACTTGCAAGCAAAATGAAAGTACAGACAAGCGCTAATACTGTTGCGTAAAATGAACATAATGCACAAAAAGAAACGGGAATCACACTTCGCCATCGCTGAAATTCACAAAAATGCTTTGATAATGCAGGCCTGAAACCATTTCACTCAAATACACCAATGGGAAGTAAACTACACTCGCTCATCGTTCGATGGAAAAAACTTGTACTTGTAAGCGTTTATTCCAGTGAAAATTGGCGCAAGCAAATATTCGTGACTGTGTCGCGTTCTTCTCGTAGTAGGCCGTCATACAGAAGCGGGTAGCGCCACATTATTTTTTCCAGACAGAGTATCGCGTAGTAGTAGAAGGAGATTACTTTTTCTGCGTGTTTGTAAAGTGTCTGTATTCTGCTTTGTAACATTAATAAGGACGAAGAATCTTTCCTGGCGTATTGTTCGTATGCAAATCTCACAGCTTTTCTCTGGACTCGCTCGAGTTCCATAATGTCCTTTTCAGTATGCGGGTTCCAGACTTCAGCAGCATAGTCTAATTTAGATCTCGCTATTGCATGGTAGGCTAATATTTTAGTTCTTATAGGTGCGTGTTTAAGCTTCCTCTTTACGAACCACAATTTCCTTAATGCCACTTAGCAGATATCCGAGACATGTGTTGATCATATGTGTTTATTGGTAAGAGTAACGCCTAGATATTTATATCTTTCGACTTGGGGGCAGTTCTCTTTTGAAGCATGTAATGAAAGTTGCTGGGAGATTTTTCCTTGTTACGCGTAAAAGTAAGTTTTTTTTCGTATTGAGCTCAATTCCCCGATTCCAACACCAGTCAGTGATTAATACAAGGCATCTCTACAACACATCATGATCATCATGGGACAATTTCTTTGAAGATAACACAGTCATCCACGTATAACCGAATGGACACATTAGCAAGAATAACATGAAGCATATTATTAACGCAAATTAAATATAACAATGGCCCTAAAACACTACCTTGAGGAACTCTTGAGGTGAACTGACCGGCACTAGAAATACTATTTCTAACTTCAACAAACTATTCTCTATCTTTCAGATAAGCACAAATCCACTGCATAATACCGAAAGGAAGTCCAGTTTTTCTCATTTATGTACTAACTTTCCATGGGGAACCCTAGCAAATGCCTTGCTATAGTCAAGAAAGAGCACATCTATTTGCCCAGATAAATTGCGTATTTGAAGAAGTTCGTGCACTCCCTCTTATAGACTAAAGCTCAAAATTTACTGGAACATCGATGCATTTGATCACAAATTTTGGTAACGCGTATCTCCAAATTTTCCCTACACAGTATGAGGCTCAGTGCCCATGGTGCGGAGAGAAACCAGATCTATACCACATATCATGGGCCTGTCAAAATATTGAGTCCCCAACTATCTATAAAATTAAAAACCCGAGTGCGGAACAGTGGGAGAGTATGCTTTCCAGCGTAAGCTTGAACGGCCAAAAGCGCCTAGTAGAGCGAGCTCGCTGGTTGGCCATACTCAGTGGAGCCTTGGACTAGGGCACCAACCCTGTGATTGCAGACAGAAGAATCCAGCAGAAGATGGAAGAGGCCGTCTGAAGCCGCGAAGATCTCTTTTCTAGAGCCCAATAAATGTTTTCCGATCCGGTCTCCAAACTGGTGTCAACCTCGGAATTCATTGTAACTGCATATGACTTTCAATGCCACCGGTTACAATTCGTAAATTGCAACTGGTTGCGGAAAGTAATTAGGTTAAAAAGTAATTATCACAATTTTGTTTATAGGTCAAATATTCATCTTCGTCTTTTGCCAAGAAAAAGTGTGTGCCTCTGAAAGCGATGTAGCTCAACAAGTAGCATTGCGCTATATGTCAAGGGTGATCTTTCAAAATTCTGTTAACGATGAAATAAAACACCCTGGCTAGATTAATCTAATTCAGGCCAATCTGTCTGTGTTTTCTTATAAAAATTCACGTATCTGTCTTCTCTTCTCACGTGCCTTTATTTTTTTTCGTTAATGCAGTTTTTCTGGTTTCTATTTGCTTGTTTTTTTTTTTGTTCATTCCTAGTTTGTTCGCTTCCTTCTTTTTCAGCCCATTATTTATTCGCCACTTCCATAATATCAACTACTACCAAACATCTGCTATAGCTATATAGCACCGCTTATAGAGTACCAACATGCTTTGCTATCTTGAAGTGAAGAAAAAACACTTTACTGCACGATGCGCCAGGTAGGATCGCTACGCACAATACTGTGGCTCCACCTTAGACAACAGCCACCGAGCATAGTGAGGCACAGGCCTACTTGTCGAGCGCGGAAATACAGATCCCACAACAGAAAGTTGCCAAGACAAAATTGGCATGCACCGTTGCACGCACCTCCGCCTCTACCCGTGGGCGAGACAGCATTTCCCAAACTTACGTCTTCCCACGCTGCGAGCAATAAGCTTATCGTCGGAGGCAACTGGCCGTTCCTCCAGAGCTTTCACCCTACCCACTGCCTAGCTCCTTATCGTATATAGTGAATTCGTAGATGCCACGCCAATAAAAGCTACCTTATCACAGTACACGCGCAGCGTTGCGTTGATACATCCAAATTACACATCTAGAACGTAGATGTGTAATAACGTGTTCAGCGTAGGCATTCCGCAGTGCGGAATGCCTACGCTGAACCAGTCAGCTGGAGCTGATCATTTGCACAGAGATGACCTTTCTTGATAGCTTTCTTGCAGTATAGCGTAGCTGACAACGGCATCGCCTCGTTCGCTTTTTTAATATTCCGTCTTTTAAATATGACGCTATCTTTTCCGTGTGATGTAATACAGTGAACTTCGTATAGTAGGCGTTTCAACCTTTCTTCAAGTGTATCTATTAAAAGCGACAGTAATTGTATTTCTTCAAATACGGCGTGACATATAATTTTACATCGTGCTCTTCTATGCTACTTTTGAATTTTCTTCCTCTGTATCGTCTTCATTTCCTGTTTTCTGTGTTTATTTTGTGATATGTCTTTCTTCTATGTCCATTGTGAATTTCTTGCGGTGATGCTCTAGTGCCCAAAGATGCCACAATGTGCGGACTAGTCGGCGCTCTCAGCCTTGGTGCCGGCTGCGAAAGACGAGAAAAATAAAGATGGGCGACGTCTGTTCGCCGTGCAAGCACGGCATGAGCAGTTCGGTTCCAGAAGCCTGCTGCACTGGTCGTCTTGTTCTGGCGCTCGGCTTTGACCCCTCGGTTCCCAAAAGTGGTGACTGCGGCCTCAAGAGATGACTGACCCCAGCAACCTGCTGCCATCAGGCAACTTTCTGCCTGACGCTACCTCACGTCCACAATAAGCCGCAGCTCTCCCACGTTATGGCACAAGAGGCCGCAGGTCCAGTTCGCCCAGGTCAAAGCCATCTTCGACCTGCACCACGTCACCTCGAAGACTTCTCGGTTCCGCCACTTCGGTTTGGGCTATCACTCAATCCATCCTTTTCTGTTTCTTTTTTTTAAGGTAAGAAGAAGTACGATGCCGGTTTTCATATATACATATAGTGAAGTTATATGAGGGGCTGCATGGCTACTAAACAGTATCCATTGCTGCCGGACCAGAATGTGGGCAGCGAACAGGAGTGAGGTTAGATTTAACCTGACCTGGTTCATTGTGGCGCTTGGTCATTACGCCATCTCATGGCTAACGAGTGATATATTACTAGAGTAAAACCAATGTGAATCGCAAGCAATGCGTTCTCAGAAGGCAGCAGATGGATGTCATTTTGTGGTTCCAGTCACTCAATCTTCTAAAGCCTTCCCATGCAGGTGCTTTTCTTTCTTTTTTCTTTTGCATCGTTCCACGCTTTCCAAGTTTCCACCCGCCGTGGTTGCTCAGTGGCTATGGTGTTAGGCTGCTGAGCACGAGGTCGCGGGATCGAATCCCGGCCACGGCGGCCGCATTTCGATGGAGGCGAAATGCGAAAACACCCGTGTACTTAGATTTAGGTGCACGCTAAAGAACCCCAGGTGGTCGAAATTTCCGGAGTCCTCCACTACGGCGTGCCTCATAATCAGAAAGTGGTTTTGGCACATAAAACCCCATAATATAATATATAATATATTTCCAAGTTTCTCTTCATGGTAAGGCTGATATTTCTTATATTCTAGTTAAGCAAAATTGAGAAATGCAACTTAATCTAAGATTTCAATTCAGTGTCCCATTAAAGCGTGCGGTTGCTGGTAACGCTCCGTAAGATCAGGAAATAATCTGAAACACCAAGTTCTGCTTCTATAACATATAGTATGCTTTCATTCTTTGAGTACTTTCCTGTCTTCCAACAGTTCAGCAGCAACATTCTTACAGCCATATATTACTAGGCTTCAGCGGCGATCTATTCGCGCTTCCATAGCTGCTCCTACATCACTGGCCCTCGGGCAGAATGGACATTGCTACTTTCTATTAAATTATTTTCAGGGACCACAGCCTCATCTCTACATGCACACGCTGTACACGAATGATCACGTTGGGCACACTTGCGGTTCTATTTGCTTTCTTTTTCACACAACAGAAAGAAAAAGACGCATAATTCTAGTTCGCACGACAAGTTTTAAAAGAGGCCACTGTGCTGAAAAGCAACTGATTGAATTCCTGCTCGCATTTCCATGATCCTTACCCATTCGGCGCCCTATTCTATCTCACTGAATCAATCAGGACACACAATAAATAAAATATAATTTTTCTCTCGCTCTCTGCTTGCGGCCAATATGTCTTCCGTAATCTCCCCGTTCAGTGCATTCGAGCTCTGCATTTCGCAACGCGTCCCGCGGCCAAGGTGCCGAGGTTCCCACCCCGGGCATACTAGGTGCTAGACGAAACCCAAGTTAATCAAGCAGGGCCACTGACCAGCAACGCACTTCGGCAGTGGCAGCTGCCACAGGCTGAAACCTGTTTCTCAACGGCTTCGCTTGGGTCGATGATCTCAACTCCCGCCTGCTACTGCCAAATGGCATCGTTATAGCTATACTAAGATGCAAAGCGCTTGGATTCCGACATCGCAGATCCGTGTTACGCGTGATTAAATACGGGCCACGTCATGTATATGTCGCCAGAAGGGGTCTCTGAATCCGTCTTGCTTGATGTTCCGTTGCGAAGGTGTCCAGCTGCAGCAGCCACCTCAATTAAGGCTACGCATTAGGATACTCCATGTGGTCTGTCGCAATGCTCGATTTCATTCCGTATCCCACGCTGTAATCCGATACAATTGCGCACTGCTCGCGTCAAGCCACTGAGCTCCGTGACTGATAGCTCAATTTTAAAAAAAGTGCTTTTACGGTTATGATTTCCTCCAGCTGGGACGCGCTTCAATTAGAAGTGAGTCCCCTTGAAATCCCATTGCCTAAGTAGCATAGTTTACGGTTCAGACTTGCAATGATTCGTAGATGAATGGGCAGGCTGCCTTTCCACAGAGTCTGAAGACGCTCGCCAGAGCTCGCCAACCGCAAGAAATTCTCTGCGACCATTCGACTTCGGCTCTATCAGATCGGGCACCATTTGCAGATAAACTACACAACTAAAAAGTTGCAGTACTGTACAATCTGATTACTCGTTCGGCATAAGTGGGACAATAAGCTATAAGTACTTTTTTCAAGTACTTACTATAAGTACTTATTTATCAGGAAAAAAGATGGAGAAAAAGGAAAACGGGCAATCAGTTTAGCAAGATTGGGTGGTACAAAACGGCACCAAAACAGAGTTGCATACAGTGAAGATAGTCTCTAACGACACCCAAAGCAGTCATTGTTAAGCAGACTACTTATGCTTAGCCGTTGTCGTTATATTTTAGCAAAATCCACCCTTATGACATGGAATCCAGGAATTGAAATCATGAGCTCATTGCTTTATTCGTAAAGGGACTACACGAATAACAGCGCCACTTGCATTGACTCATTTCTTTCTTGTAGGTTCTGTCATCGATCTACGATAATATTGCAACATGAAGACAAGAATATCTTTCACGATATCGATGTGCTGAGATGCCGTAGCAAGCGTAGTTGACCGTTTGCCACATGATGCCTTTTTTTTCTTCTATAAGTTGAACATAAGCCGACGACCTCCACAGACATACGCGCACACACACGCACACAAGCGCGTGCGCACACTTACACACTTACACACACACACTTACACACACTTACACACACACACACACACACACGCAGACAGACAGAAAGACAGAGGGACAGATTTTGAGTGTGTTTCAACAGCAATTGGCCTAAACGAGCGCACACTAGGTCAGATACAAACACCATGGCATGAACCAGACACATTACAGAATAATGAGAATCAGAAAGACAATATAGAAAATAAAACAATAATCTAAGAATAGCGCTGAAAAAGAGCAGTTCAAGCAAATATGTCGGCGCTATGAAAGTATAAATTATAGGTGATCTGTAAAAGAGTCATGGGACGAAATGCAGCCATATCAGGGTAACATTTATCACAACATTTGGGGGCATTTCCATGAGGCACACGGAATCGCGGTGACGTCAATAACTAGCCACAATAAATGGAGCCACGCGCAATTTTATGAAGGAACTGCATGTCACGCACAAGGCGCCTGCCATGAAGAATAGACATACTAAGACCTGCTTAAAGAAAATCATAGTTATAAAACGACGGCGACCAACATACCTATGACGCAGTGTGCGTACTAACTTACGCTGAACATTTTGGATTCGATTGGAATAGCTATAGGAGATGTCATTCCAGGCTACTGACGCGAACTCGAGGAGTTGTCTCACGAGACCACAGTAAAGAGTGCGCAGACACTCGTATCGATAAAATTTGTTTGTTAATCATTTTAGAAATAATGCTAACATGTCTCAATGCGCGCGAAACAACACGCAACCGGAAATCGAACTTTCAGTCCAAAATAACACAAAGATCTCGCACATTGGTAGCACGAGATATTTTGCCGCGAAAAAGAGTATAATTAAACATAACTGTGTGGTGCTTTCTAGTAAGAGATAAGACAGAAGTTTTCTTAATGTTCAATTTGAGCCTGTTCATCAAGCACCATTTTTCGATATTGCCAATGTCGGCTTGCAAACCGCGGCACTGCTCTAAATTCTCAGTTTTACAGAATAATGTTAAATCATCTGCAAAGAACAAAACCTTCGAGTTCATGACATGTAGCGGTAAATCATTGATAAAAACTAGAAACAACAACGGCCCAAAGATGGAGCCTTGAGGCACTCCCGATGATGGTGAAATTTCGTCGGGGACACAGCCAGAAAACATGAACAGATTTCGGCGGTTGCCAAGGTAGCTTTTTAGCCATTTGTAGCACATGGGACAAAGTTCGTATTTTTTCAATCTTCATGAGAAGTACCTCATGTGAAACCGTGTCGAAAGCCTAATGCCCCTGTTGCACGGCACGCGTAATGTCATTCGCTGCGAATGAGATTACGTGTTAATGCCATTGTTGCCATTTCTACACTGGCATAGTGACGATGAATGTCATTTACTATGAATGACATTACACGTGCGGAAAGGGGGTTAATCGAGGGGCACGATTTTTATTATTCATAATATAAGAGGCCAACAAACAAGGACACCAAGGGCAACACAGGGGAAATCACTTGTACTTGCTAATTGAAATAAAGAAACTATAAATTCATAGAATTGAAAGTGGATGAAAAAACAACTTGCCGCAGGTTGGGAGCGTCACTACTCATGAACCATGGCGGCGGATGAACATCCTTTCTGCCGCAGGCGTCACGAGTACGTGATCTTTTTGGCTGAAGGCAACTGGTAAATAAACCCACACGTGCTACCTGGGGGCATCAATGATGCCGGATTCAAGACCCTCGTTATGTAATGAACGAGAAGAAAGCAGGTTAATCGAGGGACCCGATTTTTATTATTCATATCATAAGAGGCCAACAAACAAAGACACCAAAGACAACACAAGGGAAATTACTTGTACCTACTAATTGAAATAAAGAAATAAATTACTGTAAATGAAAGTGAATGAAAAGATAACATTCTTATTTATTTAATAAACAATTTCTTTATTTCAATCAGTAAGTACAAGTAATTTTCCCTGCGTTGTCTTTGGTGTCTGTTGGCCTCTTATGATATTATACGGGCCGTGTTACAGAGGTATTAATCATGTCAACGTAGATAGTGTGTACCTGACCATGATTAAACAGGCGATGCCTACTGTACCTATCATAGGCACATAAATTTGAATCAGCGGATCGCCCTTTCAAAATACCGTGTCGCGAATACGATATTTTTTTGTTTGAAATATGAACTCATGCATTCGTACATTACCATTTCAAAACCTTTGCAAAACAACGAACAAGTTGCCACTGGTCGAAAGTTATTCACATCACAAGCATTGCCAGATTTAAATACAGAACAACTACTGACAGATTCCAACGGGAAGGAAAAACACCAGCGCGCAAAGATAAGTTAAACAAATGCTTCAAAGCAGAAAAAGAAATGGCAGCGGATCCTTTGATTATGAAGCTGGGAATTCCATCGACACCTGTTGAAAATTTTGGATTAAGCTTCTGAATTGCCGATAAAACGTTATGTTCATCGGCACTTGCATACACTAAGCAATCAGTGCTGTCATTAAAGGTGATAACAGGGGTTGTGCTATCATAGAGCACGAAGCAAGAACTAAAGTCGTCAACGAAAGATTGGCATACATCTTGCGCTTTGATACAAATTATGTCACGCATTTACAGCACAGGAGCACTGACCTTATCTTTACTTTGCTTCTGCACAAAAGCTTAAAAGGAGTTCGGTTCTTTCTTGAAGTTAGCTTCAAGAAGTTTATGGTATTCAGCTTCATCGCGTACAATAAGTTTTTTTTTTTTTCACAATTTGTCTACATAATGAATGTCTTTAATACCAATATTCATTTTCAAATTTGTACAGGTTGTGCTACCACTGCTTTTTCTTCAAGCAGTGTTTCAGATCGCAAGAAAACCAGCAAAGGAATCTAGACTTCCTCGGATGACATCGCAGAATATATTTATTCTTTAGTCCTTGAACAACTGATGTTACTAGCTTAACGCATGAGCCAAGATTCACGATCTCAAAGAATCGAGACCAATCATAGTTGTGAAGCTCATTGTACAGCACAAAGTAGTCGCCGTAATCGTACCTGAATTCTTCTGCTTTGAGTTCACGTATTGGACGAAAAGACAAAAAAATGGCAGAGTAACCGGACAATGAAACTTATCTACGAGAACAAGAGGATTGCGCACCACCTCAACTTCCAAAACGGGCACGTTAGATATAATTTGATCTAAAATGTTACCAACGAAGTTCTTCATCGTGTTATAGGCCTATTGACGTAACCCATGAATCTTAATACAATCAATGAGACGTCCAGTTTTTTCTCGAACGGCTGTGCAGTCACTGTTGACCAAACCAGGTGCCCATTCGACTTTAGTAAGATTAAGGTCCCCAAAAATGTAGACCTCACACCTTAGAAAATAAATTTTATCCCCAATATTCAAAAAATGAATAGTGAAAACGTTGACATCCGAATTTGGTGGGAAGTAATAACAGCCATTAAGACAGCGTGATTTGTGAGGTGTTTGAATTTCCAACCACACAGATTCATCGTACGTCTCCAGCCACCGTATTTAACCTGGTCAGAGTAAATTCTGTCAGCTCTGAAAACAGCATACTCATCTGAGAAGCAAGAGGCTTGGCACTTGTACACGATAAGTTTAGCGACGTTTCTGTGAGGCATATAATAGCATGCTCACACTGGTACGCATTCGCGAAGAATACCTCACTTTTGGTTCGAAGCCCTCGCATGTTTTAATAACACAACTTCCTATGCCATTTTCGGATAAAGTT
This sequence comes from Dermacentor andersoni, assembly GCF_023375885.2. Taxonomy (NCBI): domain Eukaryota; kingdom Metazoa; phylum Arthropoda; class Arachnida; order Ixodida; family Ixodidae; genus Dermacentor; species Dermacentor andersoni. The sequence continues at coordinate 176,748,700 of NC_092818.1, forward strand.
GGAGCACTGTTAGAATCACCGTTAGAATCACCAAAGTGTCGCGAGGCCCAGAGGCTTCCATAGAAGGGGCGAAATACGCAACTTCAGCTTTGTGGACAAGTTCTAACAAATGCTCATCCGGAGGGACATGGAAGGAACAATACGTATAATACCTCGTTTTCAGTCTTGTACACGTAATCACCTTGTCACCCGCTATATCCGCCAAAAGTTTCAGTATGTCCGACGCTGTGTAGTGGGGTCGAGGCGAGAAACAAATAAGCCTTTCTTCGCCGGTATTTTGGGTGCTACATTAGGCATCGACTGCTCAGCTGGGCCAAACGTCGCTAGAGGCCGTGATGGCTGGCTCACCGTTTTAGATGAGCGTTGAAAAAGAGCACGCTGGTGTGGAGCAGGAGGCTTCGATGGGGCGCCAGAATTCGTGGTCGCGAGGTTTGTGGCCACAGCAGACGCGTAGTTGCGATATTCCGAAGAGTCGGAGAGTGAGCGCTCGTCCTGGTGGGTGGTTCGCACCTGAACAGATGCACTCAGGCCACTCAGCCTCACGTAGGAGCACATATTCCGCTCGAAGTTGTCGCACCTCAGCAGCCAACGCATTCATTCGACTAGCCATTGTTTGCATCATCTGAACAACACTAGACGAAGCGCTATGGATGCCACGTCTTGAAGATCGAGGCAAAACATAGCTTTCCAGGGGGGCGTGTCTGTGCAGCTGGTATTGCAGATAATCTCTGTCGACGAAGGATCAGGCCGCTTCACAAGCTAAACACTTTTGTACTTACTGGTCCCAGATTCCATGAGGACAACGGATTCCTCGGCCTGTATGCTGAGGCATTTGCAATGAAAAAACTGCCGACAAGATGCGCAGGTCAAAAATGGCTGCCTACCACGAATGGGCTGGGAGCACCGCGCATGTTCGTCTGCCTCGAGCGCCATCAACCGTAATTGCCTAAATTGCCTATGCGTACTATACACTCCTTGTTTTAAATTACAAATTTTAAATCCATCAGGAGTCACTATAGTTAAAAATAAGGCTGCCGATTGCTTGTTTTCTGGAGCTCTCCCTGACACTCCACTTAAGGCCAAATCCCTTTTCAAGTAGGAACGCATAAGAATAAATCCTCGGTTAAGTTCTCGAATCTAAGCGAACAAGAAAGGACAGCTTCATTTGAAAGCATGAAAAATGAATCAGAGCTCGCGCTTTTAAACTAATGGTGCTAAGCAGCACACTCCAACCAACCGAAGACTAGAATATATTTCTTCCAGCGTTCTTGAAAAATGTTTTACCACAATTTAAGCACTTTTCTTGCGGATACGGTTGAAAGAAAATATAGAAAACAAAGTTTTTGTTTCCCTAAACACCAAAGCGCTCAATTCGCTCGTGCTCCGAGGAGCACGAGCGAATAGCTAGCTTGGCCCCTTAAATGTTTAAGAAGGCGTCCGCTTGGAGCGTATACCTTAAATTCAATTAGGGCCGAGAGAGGCGCGCCACCATAGAGGCTCTTGTCAAGCTCCCGCCATGGTAGCGTCGCCTCTACGTTCACTCCTTTAAATCTCATATCGACCCATGGTCGAACTCCATGGGTGTTTGCAGCGCTAGAGCAACGTAAGGACCACAGGTGGGGCTGGTCTAATCCTCGAACGAAACGTATCGAAACGAGGTGGTTAATTTTCCAGATGTACTCTAGCTAAGCAGCTTCATAGATTGTTGTGCGAAAGAAAAACAAGATAAAAGTAACGCAGGCGCTTCTTTTCGACGGAAATTATGAAAGCATAACGCAAAGCTTATTCCGGTGCTCGTATTCAGGCGTTCAGTACCGGCAATGAAGACGGGTGGCGTGCACTGGCCACACATGACGGTTTCGCCACAAAAATCTGCACATTATTATCGTCATCAACATGATCATCATCATCGTCGTCATCATCATTATCATGAGACAAGAGATGTGAGACAAAGACCAGCGACGTGGATAGTGCGTTTTCCTCGTACTTACAGCGAAATCTGGCAATTCAGGGGATGTGGCTGCGTGGGCGCGCAGGAGCAGTTGAGTCACCGGGTTGAATGACCGGTCCCCATAAGGTCAACGGAAATGTTTTCTGCCAGGAGACGAAAGCGCACCTCTGTGTGATTGTCATCGTCTCAATGTACAAAAAGAAGTCATCAACACCACGCTCGAAAGATTGACAACCGAACCCTTACCGAAGCCAGAATTCTTGGACCCTGGTCCCAGCCAGCGTCGGCACGAACTGCTTTAACAGAAACGGGGCTCATTAAAAAACTATCGAATGCGCGAAATGACGCGTTCCTATTGCTTTCTTTCTTTTTTTTATTCTTATCTTGCTTGTTATCTTTTCTGCCCTTACCCCATCCCGCTGGGCGAGTAGCCAACCGGGCACTTAATCTGGTTAATCCATCTGCCTTTCAACTGTTGTTTTCTTTCATTCATTGTACATTTCTGTAAATGTATATAAGCATACTATGGAATGTCTGATAACGTGTAACCACAATCGCTGTAACTGCACTGTCAATTAAGAGAACGACAAAGCTTTCTTCATTCTTTAGGCTTTGTATTTTTTTTTCTTTCTCCTGTCTTCTTTTTTTACTGCGGTTGTAGTGATAGCTGTAACATGCTTGTGAACAAAAAAAAACTGACAACTGAGTTGAGATCAATCGATTAACGGTGCTCTCACCAATGCTTATTCAAAGGGAAGGGGAAAAAGACGCTTAAAAATAAGCAACAATAACACATGGCCCTACTTGAAGAGGTGGCTGCCGTCGATGCCTTTATTAATTTCTTGTCATACCCCTACTGCCCGTCCGGTTATCCTTGCCACTGCAGCAGCAAAATACAACACTCATTGCTGTTGCTGTAGTTATCTCATTCTATTCAGTAGTGCGGCAAATGATCTTTCTTCAGTATTATTTTTTTTATTCGTTCTTCACTTTGGTAGAACGACACTCCATTGCAAGGCCAGACATTATTATTGCTTCCAACCACTGCAGAAACAATACGAACCGCATAGAAACGTAAGGACAAAACCAAGTAAAAGGATCACAAAGCTAGGAACGTCAGTAAGAGTATTTGCAAGCGGCAGCGTAAGACGAAAGCCGAGCAAGTGCAGATGAATTATGATTGGAGAAATTTTTTGGGATACATGAATGCCCCATTCGCGCGTGTCACCTGTCTCTTATATGAGGTACCTTGCATGCAATGGCTGCTTTATCTCAATGTCACTAGGTGAGTGCGGAGCCCTTCTTCGAAAGAGCGATCACGCTTTATCAGAAACAGCCGAGGCACCAGCAGATGATTCTAACACCAGGGCTAGATTCGAGTCGGCAACGCTAATCCCCGTGCTAATATAAAAAGAGCACCTCAAAAAAAAAAGGAAGAAAGAAAAAAGAAAAAAATATATATAACTAAATTTGGCGGTTTCACAACATGCACCGCCATAACAAGGTTTAAGATGGCGTTCACGATGATATTCTAACTATACGCGAGTCTGACATGTTGGCACGACGGCACGCTTACGGCAAATCCTGCTGGGTAAAGTGAACAAGCACACCGGCGGCTACAGGTTGCCTCACAACGCTGGCATTATGAATAGCTCCGCCAGTGCGTCACAGGCGGCGCGCCTCGGTGGTGCGCGAGATGAGAACGACGCGGAAGCCATCGGGGTTAGTCAGCGCCCAGTAAAATACTATGTGACGTTATTTTGACGTTCGCGTTTCCATTCATTCATGCCAGTGCACACACACAACAGCTCAGCAGGAAGGCTAGTTTGCTTAAAGTACGTGGGCGCACAACGCCTATTATGCCAGCAGCGGAAGGCAGAACGCTGTCCTGGCGGCGCCACCGAGCCCATAGGGCGGCGCGCCCACTTTCATCATCATCATCAGCAGCCTGGTTACGCCCACTGCAGGGCAAAGGCCTCTCCCATACTTCTCCAACAAAAGCCCACTTTACTGTAGGGTTTTTGCAGCTGAACTTACTTCGCGTCGCTGGAGACCGTCTAACCTTCCGCGAGCTCATGTGGCGCATGCGCCATCGATACCGAGACGGCACGATGGCGGCAGCGCCAGCGGCGAGGCTTCAGGAGCTTCTTGGTAACAATGTGACAGCAATAATACCAGGAAGTTCCCGACTCTACTACGCTCGCGATACTGTAGGAAAAGGGAAGTTCCTGCGGCTAATGCAAAGCAAATGCTTATTCAATATACTTCCAAACTATCAAGACAATGACGCCAGTGATATCCGGAAAGCAGTTTTATGCCAACTCCTTCAAGATAATCAGATGGCGGATATTTCTTAAAGGTGGGCGGGAGGTCGCGGACGACAAGCTTCTTACAACCGGAAAACGTGTGACTAATGTAATTTCCAAGGAAAAATGTGTCAGAGATGCATCAGTTCAGGACTACTCGTATTGTAACAATGAGTTAAGCGCGATCAGCACCATAGCTCTGAGACGTTAATGGGCACATAAAAGAGTAGCGAATTTAAAAAAAGAATAAGTATTTTCATACTTCTACATGCCTCCATTGGCTCACTGGAATAAAATTAGGTTGTAGCCTCTGCGATGTCTGCCCCAGAATCGCTTCTCATTTTTGTTTTTATCAAGGTCCTAAATTTATTTTTGGGGTATAAGTTGAACGCATAGAACCGTTTCTGCTGCCGTGAGAAAGGAGAATGAAACGAAGAAGATGAGTAACAAAAGCTTTCCTGACAACGTTTGGGCGCAAGAAAGACGTCACGTGGTCCAATAGGATCATGAAGGCCGGTTGACCTTACAAAATGCAAGTTAACCTTCATGGCTTTGTGCGCTCATAAAAAGGTTTCAATAACGTACCTTATATTACGCCTCTGCACTTCTACTAGGCTATAGAAAAGGCCATTACAGTAGAACAAACATAAGCGCCTTGAAATTGCGAAACACTGCCTTAACAAAGGAGAACGCTGTAGTCGCTGATGCGATTTGGTCCCAGCTTGAAGGAGGGGCGAGCACCATGGGAACGCAGCTCACACATTTTCAAGTGATTTAATTTCTTCTGTAGAGTTTTCTTCAATCTTTAGTTCTTTCTCAAACGATTTAATAACTTCAGCAACCAGGGTAAAAAAAAACGGTGTCGTGCAGCACAGCGCAAGCTCGCTAGATCGATCATTTGTAATGCGTTTTTCTACTCTGGTGCTCTTGAAAGTCCGCATGTAGCTGTCTTACATAAGACCATTTTCATGGAAGGATTCATCCACTCGTGAAAGCGACCATGCGATGCATTGCGGCGAGAGTTACGAAACGCCGGTCAGTGGCTGTCCCCACGTGTAGTTAAGATGAAGCAATGAGGGTTGAGTGAGAGGGTAAAGGAGGAGGGGGTCTATATACACACACACACACACACACACACACACACACACACACACACACACATATATATATATATATATATATATATATATATATATATATATATATATATATATATATATATATATATATATATATATATATATATATATATATATATATATATGCGCGCCTGCTAACGCACGTCCCGTGTACCGCCATCATCTCAGTTTTGCCGGACGTCAGCAGGTCTGCAAATGTATCGGCGAAAAGACTAGGCAAAGCAGAAAGGCGCAAGCAAGCTTGTGCGGTCTGGTCGGTGCAGCGCAAGGTGGGTTTCTGCGCCGAGGCAGCGGTACCCTACTCCCACTTCTTCGCGCGCATCTACTGCATCTTTCGTTCGAAAGACCAATAAGGTCTTATGTTGTAGCGATGAATGTTGACTTCCCATTCTTTTCAGTCATCGCCATTGGCTCAGACGCCCAGCGCAACAATTATCTTCGAGATCAGCTGCTATAGTCACAACGGATGCAGCAAATGGAACGGAAAATGAAATTATTCGTCACAAAATACCACCCTGGAACTGTAATACACTTTCTCATAGAGAATTCAAAGCAGCAGTGTATTCTACAATGGATGTACTTTTGCAGGTCGGCAATCGTATTTTGTCTTCTTGTAAGGCTCAAAAACGGTGCAGCAGACAACGCGAGTCTTGCTTGCACAAGCTCAGCGGAATCGCAGTCAATGATGTGGGCTGATTAGAGCTAATAGCTCCGGTAGTAGGGCACCTTATGCACTTTCGTGAGGTACATCGCTTTCTCGTACTACAACCAAGCGACGTGTCTCGAAGATATGGTGAAATAAAAAGAAATACGTTTTTTAACTGTGGTATGAAGGTTCATGTCCAACTTCTACAGCGGCAATTTGCTACCTATATATAGACCGTTTTCTTGAGGGCGCCGCCATTTTAATATCCCAGTGACGTCAGTGGTCCCGTGCTATGCTGGTATGTGGGATCGCGCTGTAGAGCCCACGTCAAACGTGCTGTTATCGACGAGTGACAAGTTTTCGCGTTTTTATTAGTGGTCTCAACAAGTTATGATCATGAAGTTTTGAGCTTCGATATAGATGCAATATCCAACAGCGATGGGCCTAGAGGCGTTCACACTGCTCTGCCCGCAATCGAAATAGGAGGCGAGTCAAGTTTGAACACTCTTGATACGTAACATACCTGCAACGTGTTATTATTGTATGGTAGCTAGCCTCGAACTCTGTTAAGCTATCACTCAGGTGACAACTATCAGGGATGTCTCCGTGCGCCATGCGGTGTGCTGCACTAGCGTACATACCGATTCAGGTAACTGCGAAGCTCCGAGAAATCACGTTTTGCTAGCTTTCGTGCCCCTAAAACATTGCGCCGTACGATTTTCTGAGTATTTTTTTACCTGGCACCCAGGCATCCAGCTTTACAAAATAAAGAACCGTAAGATTACTGGACCGGAAGGGCCATCAACATGGATCAAATGACCTGATGACAGTGGCCGCGAATATCCCACAATCAACCAGACGCGCGAGGTGTTGAAACAATATGCGCACTCTTAGGTCTCGAGGGGTGCCTGTGCACGGGCGCCTCGCCGACCCGAGAGAGCTGAAAAACGAACTACTCTCTGCAACAACAACTTTATTTTCTGATGTAATACAGCGCGCAATCCGCATCGTCGGCCAGGCAGGCTGCCGGGGGGATTCCGAAAGCATGGGAGAGCCCATGCGAACAGGGGCGGCCGGCACATGTTAGGCAGGGTTTTCTCCCTTCCCCATCTTTCATCCCCCCATCCCGCCCCCATGTGTAGAGTAGCAAACCGGTTATGCTAAACTGGTTAACCTCCCTGCCTTTCCTTCTCCACTTTTTTCTTCCTTCCTTGGTTACAGGATGCAACATAACACAGCTTCATTTTCTTCGTCGGGACGCACTTTTTCATAATACGTCCCTGGTCAACTTCCACCAGAACATTGATTGATAAGCATGATAATTTTAGAACAGATTTGAACAGAAAAGCATTAACGTGCGTGCAGGAAGAAATAGTTGACTTCGTCCATGCGCAATAGTTGGCCTACTCGAATGCGCACCTTTCCTTCATATCCCAGTTTCACCATGGGTGCCGAATTCGTCGCGGTGCACTCATGGGAGCAAGATTCTCTGAACATACACGCGACGAAGCTGATGCTGTCAAATCCTTTCTGTTCATGCTGGCAATCCAAAGCGGATGCTTGTCTGCAACTGCAGCGGTAGAGTCCACCGAGTCGCCTGCGACTGAAGTTGCACTACACAGTCGCTCCCGAAAGTTATTTTTGGGACCGAATGCAGCACAGTGGTGACCCGGTGACCTTGAGTGATCTGATATCGCAACAGTCTCCGACGGAACACGTTAGAATCCCACTAATTCCCAATAACACCACTACCTTTTCAACCTGCCGCTGCGAGAAATGGCGATCCGCACATACCAGTGCGAGGAAGATAGCTGCACTGCGCACTGGTTCGAGGCGACGTTCCTCCTCCCCGATAAAACAACCTATAGTAACTGCTGAGTTCACTTTCGAACTTATGGTACATAACTTGTAGTGCTTAACGCAAAACAGTAGACAAGAAAGACAGAAAAAAAAAGACACATTCCAAAGCTTGAGTGCGTGCCTCGTTCTCTCCGTTTCGTCTAAAGTGTCGGCTCTAAGCACTAGAAAAGATACTTGCCGGGCATTCGCTGTGCAAAGATGTCACGAAAAAGCGCGGCGCGAGGACATGGATTGTGGTTCACATAAGCTCGTCACCCTCGCAGCTAAGTAAACCCCCTTTTTACAGGCATGCCGAGTTTGCACCAGAGGCGTGTGTATGTACACCTTTGCAATTCTTTAATAATATCGCCAGAGCATCGACCGCACGGGCCGCAACTAGCCTTGTAGCGTTCAGGGGCAGTCATTAAACGCAGCAGCATACATTTGAAATAGAAATCACTTTGCGAGCCCACGCATACTGCAGCCGGTCCCTCCGCTGCTGTGTTATGGGCTCTTTCTCTCTCTCTCGCCTCCCAATCTTTCATCTCACCCATCCCGCTCCCATATGTAGGGTAGCAAACCGGTTAAGCTAAACTGGTTAACCTTCCTGCCTTACCTTCTCCACTTTTTTCTTCCTTCCTTTCTCCTCGCTGCTACAAGACCGTTGTCACGCCGTGTGGTCGACGCTAGCGCGATATGATTAAAAATAATTGCAAATGTGTACACAGCCATGAAGGTAAATTTTTCAAACCATAATTATAAGTCCCTTTTAAATAATTTTGACCACCGTACTTCATAAAAATGGGAAGAAAAGAACCATAGTAGGACACCCAAGAGTTTGAGGGCAAGGTATTCGGAGCTTCGAAAACGAGCGTTTGTGTACATGTCTTATTAGGCGGTCGCTGTAACTTCATTTTATAACTACATTAACGAGTTTTTGCATGCCTCAACACATTGTCAGTGGATATCAGATGACATGGTGAAACAGGACGACCACGCTTTTCTTTTTTTAGGGTAAATACAACATCACCAGTACCAAGTTTAGTGAAAACAGCACAACCAAATGTACCGTAGGTGTGTATTGTACCGCAGCTCAGGTGCTAGAAAAAGTCGCCGGGAAAATTTACTAAGTAAGGACAACTAACTGCCATAACCAGAGTTCCAAAGCTCCTGCTTACCTGTAGTGGATAAAAAGCAAAATGAACCTGAGAGAAATATTGCACATTATGTTTACACACCGCAAACCTGCAGTAGAAGTCATGCAAAGTTTTAAACTCATGTGATGCAGTAGTTCCACTATCATCTGTTCCTTTCTGTCTCAAATGTTTGCAAGGTTGCGAACATCGCAAGGTTCGCCCGAGCTAACACTGCTCACACCGACCAGCGATATTGGTGAGCGAGAGGCGAGCGCCAGCCACGAGACGAATATAAGCATCACGAGTAACTAGATACCGGCATGAACATTCGGGGAAATGCTCCGCGATTTCAAGCACCCCCCTTCCCCCACCATCACAAATGAAACTGCTGTTCCAACCGTAATTGAAAGTAATGGCGCGATAGCTGGCGCAATATTATGCGCAATAAGTCTGCTACTGCTCTGTGAGCATATGGCTAAAGCAAATCTTCCCAGATGCGCACGAGGAAGGAAAGCTTTAGTGTCTCTGTCACGAGTGGTCTTCGTTTGTTTACATGGCGCTCCCAGGTGGTGAAGAGTAGGGAACCTGCGGGCAAATCTTGCGTGTAAGCTCCTTAGACTCGACTATTTCTTCCTCCTTTTTTATCCTGCTTTTCACTTCTCGATTCTGGCTTCGCTTATACTTTTTTTCGCCACGAGGCTGCTTCATGGATAAGGCGCAGAGTAATTTTAACGCATGCTCAAAAAGCCATGCGCAATATCCTCTGCTGCAGCGCCGGAGAAATGGCTGAGAACTGCCGTATTTTGTAAAAGCACAATGCCGTCTGCTGGCCATGCCGAAATCCCGTCGTCTACCATTTCTTTTTTATTATTCTTTTTATGAAGCAGCAGCTTATCTTAGAAACGTGTATACTGCGTAAAAACTTTCGCAAGACTGGATACACTTGCACCCATGTGCGTGGTTACCTGAGTTTTCATTAAGTGTGCCGCGATATTACGCGGGTAGTATGATATTCTCAGTTTGGTTTTCCGTGCACTATATAAAATAAAAGTGAGACTAGCTCAGTCCACTGCAATATGCGGGACTGGAGTTATAAGCTCCGCAGGGCACTGGGACCTTTCCTAACAATTTCTTGATAAATATTACAACTAGGCACTCTTAAACTCCAGCGACGGGCACCTATGGATATCAAAACTGCCAAAGGAGTCTTCCCATACCAGCTATCGCTGATAAACAAGCAAATATGCCAATTGTCTTCAGTAGAACCTTGCAAGGTGCAGGGAGTTTAATGAAAGGAACAAACTTGTCGTCAACCCGATAGTAGCCTAAAGATGCAAGGAAAAACCATTTTGAGTTTTCATAAATATAGCAAGGTGTATTCTTTATTCAAGTGCGCAGCTTTCGTTATGAGAAACCTGAATGGGTTTTGAACCTTCGGGCTACTCTCGGGGCAATGACAAGTCATTCCTGCTTTAGAATATTACAAAGTGCCAGAAAGTTTGCGTTTTGTCCCTTCTTGATCTCGTAAATTACATATTTCTAAGACTTCTCCGACTAAAAAAATTTTACGAAAAAAAAACGCGAATTAACACGCTCCTCTTATTTCGTTTCAACACACCCATGAAGTTCGTCCAGCAGCCGCTACAGAGAAGAGGGTTCTTCACGAAAACTGAAATAAGGCTCCTTTTCTTCAGGATTGCAATTGATGCACAGGAGCACACGAGACTTGCAAGTGACCTTGATGCGTTGGACAGTCACAGACTACACAATGACGAACTACTAACAGCCTACGAAAAGCGTACGCTGCTATAGCACGAACAATGTCAGATATACGATTGTCGCTCTGGCTGCACACATTTGTCTTTTTTGTAATGAAAATTACAGAAATTGACACATCTTTTAATGGTTACCGCTACTCCTTTTTTCGTAGTAATAATGACTTAAACAGCAATTTGAGATAACAATAAGCGTCAACAATTTAGAAATCCTAGGGCACTGCGCACTGGTCACATGGCCGTTGCAACCGCTTCAGATTCCAACAAGTGTTGCTGATGGCAGCAGTTCGGACTGCCACGGAAATCTGAGACGACACTCTGAAAAGCAACGGACGGGTGCCCGCTTCCCGGCTTGGGGGAACTTGATAAGCGTAGCTTTGCCCTGTCCATAACAGCGTCGAAACGCATAATTCGTGGGCCTTCGCCACCACGCCATATACTCATGCACAGCATGCATGCTTGTGCTGTTTTTGAAGAACGTGGGCACCCTTGCCTCGAGATAAACGATGGCTAGCGGGCACCTTGAAGGCGTACCGTCTCCCATAAGGTACACTCCCTACGCCCACTGTGCTTTTTTTGCCTCGCGCTGCTATCAGTATGGTAAGCTTTAGCGCCCCGTGCCTATATGATTTCATTTGTTCATTTCATATGATTTTCTGTTGTTCCGCCAGGTCTCTGCGTGCGCAGAACTCCTTCATTATTGCGCAATCGTTTCTCCAGCGCTTGGCCAATCATTGCTTGATTATGACAAGGGATGCGTAAAGCACGTGGTCGGCTGTCAGTACTTATCAATCGCTGGATCACCTGCGCCGCAATCTTTGTAACTCTCCCACTTGTACATAAACAAACATTTCGAACACTCGTTCGGCTACGACTTGAGTTCGCCGCTCAGATCGGGTCTCCTCACCAAAATTACTCAATTAACATGGTGCAACCAATCCAAAATAGAGCAGCTCGTTTAATTTCCCGGAATAATGAATACCATTCTAGCGTAACTAAAATAAAACTTCATTATTCTCTTCAGCTGCTAAGTAATCATCGGGACTTAGCCCTTTTGTCATAATTTCATAAGTAAGCCCTACCACAAAAATAAAACGCTTCCTACGACTAGAAACTTCATCGCACACGCCACACAGGTTACACAATCATCTTAGCTGCACGCGCATCTACGGTAGAACTAAAGCATTCAATAAGCAAAATTGCCGCGCGTGGCAATTTTGCGTGTAAAGGTAAATAAAGTCGAGTCTATGGCACAAGAGAATGTGCCCGCAACTAAGCATGTTATGTCAACTATTCGTTGAACAACATGTCATGATAATAGCCATTATAATGTCAGTCGCGAATAGCGGTTGCACGGTACTTACTGCAGCTCAACCGTTTTCAATGACAGATGGGCGCAGACGAACACTTCTCTACTGTTCAGTTTAGATGCAGCCGCAAACTTCGAGAGATTGTGCGACTTTCCGAACATTTAGCGCTCGTACGTCTCCACTCACGCGGTCTACATTGTCTGGGAGACGACCGTACACCACAGCCGTGACCAAACTCTGTCGCTATGTTAGCGAGCTCGGCTACAGGAAGCAGGACCTGCTAGCTCAACCAAGAACAAGCTGTCGCGACCTTGACCTACAGTCGTTATGTTCCCATCGTTGAAGGCAGTCTCTGGTTTCGCGGACTGCTGCGTTAAGTGGATCGGCTTAACTATACCGTGCGAATAGAACAAGGATTAAGGTACCAACAGATAGAAAAAAGAACAGTCCCGTAAAAGGTTGCCATTTGGAGTGTTTTGTTTTCTCTTTTCAGCCCAGAAGTGGTGCTTTAGGAGAAGAAAAAGAAAGGCATGGTAAACCGACCGCGCGTTCAGTGAGCTTCCCAGTAGTGGTATACTAGAATTAAGAGGCGAAGAAAGAAATGAGAAAGAGGGAAAGAGAGAGTGATCGTGGCAATAGCAGTGCGGGGCGCTAAAACCGGACACTGATGCCAGTCGACTTCAGAAATTGCTGCAATACCCGCAATGAATTCGTCTAAGTTACAAAACACAATGAACAAAAGGGACACCTTAAATTATAATTCCAAGGTGCACCACTCGCTGAGCTATTTCGAGAAGCTCAAGAAACCTTAGCACATATTCACAAAGATGTTCTTACGCTATAGCTGTTCGTAAGAACAAGCGTCAGCCAATCGTGATGTTGAACATATCATTTAGTGAGCGCGGCTGGTCAACAGCAGTTACTAAAGACAAGTTTTGCGAATTCGGCTCCTGATTTCGAGGACTCAACAACCGCGGCCAGTCAGCGATACTCGTGCCCAGCGAGAATTACTTCTAGACTTGAATCAGCGCCGTCGACCTCTCTGGACGAGAGCTCCCAGATGACGTCATCCATCAGGCGAAAAGTAGTGGCGCCTCATACGAAGAATACAAGTCCTTATCCTGGGCGACTATGCCTCCCTACTAAAGATCAGCTGCCGAATTCACAGTTTTTCTTTCGTGCTCTTGGCCATTGGCTGGCCGCCTTCGCTATTGATATGTCCAGCGTCAGTATTGGCTGAATTTTTTTCTGTTACAACCAGTTTCATCGTAACAGCGATTTGTATTCGGGCCAAGATGCCCTATTACTGGAAGGCCCACTAAAGTTAATATCCAAAACTTTACCGTTTTTATAAGCTTAAAAACATCTACATAAAACATTCTGCAACGCCTTATTGTATGCAAAAATACGTTTTCAGCTTTATAAACGTTCAAATCTTACGACATTTTTAGGGTAAAGTATGCCAACAAGACCAAATTCACGTAGCCCCTTACCAAGATAAATTATTTCTCCGCAACTGAAGTTTATTGATGTTTATTTTGGTTTCTCTCCAGCGCTTGCTGCATCTTTCTTTAATTCGAGGGTATAATTTAATTCCTGGCGTGCCAGACAAGGCGGCCTGCTTCATATGCAAATGGGATGCGGAATATTCAGCAGTCCCTCTTGATAGCTGTTGTTCAGTGGAACATCGCACTAACATTGTTTGGCGAGGTTATTATAGACCTGGCGTCAAGAGATAGGAAAAATTGCGAAATCCACGGTAGTAGAACACAGAGCCGTCTCGATGTTTTCAGCTTTTGTTGGTCGCGTCAGGTTTCACGGCCAGACGGAGACAACCAAGGAAGCCAGCCTACGTATTCCGTCAAATGCCCTTTACAACGACTTCGACTAAGTCGGTGCTTTCTCAACGCTGTTAGACTTTGCGATTGTCCTTCGCCATTTCTTGTAGACATTCATGTGCGCACGTCTTCACCAAGTGTTCAGTAATGTATTTTTTCTCTTCCACTTCCCAACTGAGTCTCTCCACCTGTTTAATTGGTTTGCTTGTTCCCTTGATCGCAAATTGTTCAAGCAGGGCTCCTGACTTTCACTATGAAAAGAGATTAGAAGGTGTAGTGAATTTTTTTCAAACATAAAGAGCTTATGCTGTTGCAGTCAGATAAGGAAGGTGGTTTTGGTGCGTTGCCAAAAGGCCGGTTTAACGAAAAAGCGCAGGCAGCGGTGAATAGGAATTTCGTTCCTATTAGTGAGAGTGCCGTTAGACTAAAGACAAAATTCATCGAGTTCTGCAAAAGTTTGGACTCGACCACCCTTGCTAAAGGAACCAAGAACAGCAAAGAAAGCTGTTTGACGGTTTTCTTTACCGCGAAAACGCACAAGCCCGATGTTGCTTTCAGAACTATTGTTAGCCAGCGCGGGGCGTGGCAGCACTGCGTGAGTCTTCTTCCTTTGAAAAAGCTTAAGCAGCTGCATGTGGACGATCGTTTCCGTGTGAAAAGCTCTTCGGAGGTTGCGCAATTTGTTAAGTGTAATGACGGCATTAAGTATGGTTTTTCTGTTGACGTAGGAGATCTATTCTACTCAATTCCTCAAGATAAGCTTCTTGTTTTCTTAAGGGAATGTATTTAGTCAATAATGTGGTCGACTTCCAGAACTCAGTAGGGCTGTCAGTGGACCGCTTTTTAGCATTACTCGAGTTTTATTTAGCTGTGACCTTTATTCTTTTCAACAAGCAGCCATATCTGAAACGCCGGGGAGGGTGTGCACGTTCATGCGTCACTCCCATCTTGTGCGAGATCTTTTTAGTCTTTTGTTGGTAGGTCTTTGGAGCTTGTTTTTAATGGGGAGCAGGTTTTCAATGTTTTTAGGTATGTTGATGATTTTTTAGTGCTTTTAAGAAATAAGGGTGACTTTACATCCCCTGCTTTCATTTTAGAAGCTTTTAGCAACCAAGGCCAAGGGCTCGTTTTTACACGTGAAGTTCCCTACTCCGCAGGCCTGCAGTTCCTAGATATATATTTTTTAATTTATTTACAGTACGCCCTGCAGCGCCGAAGCATTATAGCAGGGGAGTGGGTACAACATAAAGTGACTAGCACGAGAATATAATCACACAAAAGGGAGGCATGACAAAGGAGCAATGCATCAAGATAAAAATAAGTACATGAAAAACAGTACAAGAAAAAAGTTCATTCAGCCTGCTGTCATTGGTTTGGAAGACGATTGCAATTATAAATCATTGATTAGTCTTAAAAATGCATCCCGGGAAGCACTCACAACTTCCAACTGGCAACTTATTCCATTCAGAAATACTGCGGGGAAAAAAAGAAAACTTCATATAGGTTGTTTTGCAGGAAATTTCACGTATTTTGAAACTGTGGTCTCTTCTGTTTGAGATATAGTGGGGTGCTTTAAGGTATTTTAGCTTGTCAATGCCTGTCGCGTCAGTGTATATTGCGCGCAGAAGTTTCAATCGGTGCTTCTGGCGTCTTATCTGTAGCGGCTCTAGTCCGATGTGTTTCTTTATTGCTGTGATGCTTGCGTGTCTGGAGTACTGCTTTGATATAAACCTGGCAGCGCGGTTTTGTATGCCTTCTAACTTATCGATCAGGTACCGCTGGTGGGGATCCCACAAGGCGGTGGCATATTCTAATTGCGGCCTTACCAGCGACTTATATGCTATGGTTTTAAGAATCTGAGGGGCAGTTCTAAGGGTAAAGCTGTCTTTTGAAGTTGGTGACGTCTGCTGGGCCTGTCAAGCGCGAGCCTTGAAGTAATTACTGCTGTAAGATTCCTCACATTCTAAGGTGTTGAAGCGAGGAGTAGGTAGTCTTTGCTTGGAATCAGCTCTGCGAAAATCGTGCGTGCACCAAATGTGGTCTAGTTTCTCAAACCAAGTTGGACGTCTTTAGGCAGCTGGTTTCCCTTTGACTGTCGTCAACGCTACAGCCGAGTTTCTTCTGCAAAAAGTAAAGCTTGGAGCACAAAGGGCAAAAGCAGAGGTCCAACAAACGAAGGTAAGACCGGAGGTTATACCCACGTGCACAAGGTATCACACAACCTTAAGGTTGCTAACCATCATGATATTCCTCTGGCTTTTTCTGCACCCAACAAGCTTTCGAAGCTGTGCTCTCGAACTTGCTGTGAGAGCAGGCGGGGCTGCCGTGCGAGGCATAAGAAGCCCTTTGTTAACTGCTCCCGAGGGGTTGTATATGCAATTCCTTGCAACCTTGTGGACAGCTGTGCATTGGACAAATCGAGCTTTGCGTGAATGACCGTTTAAGGGAACATGCGCAAAAAAGAAATAAAGAAAAAGGAGGATAAGGGAGCACATGTGGTGGCTGATGTTACCACGTGTAGATATGACGCTCGATTTTCGGAGACTACCGTTCTGGGCAGGAGCGGCAACGCCTCTTCTAGGCTTTTTTTTTTTTTTTTTATTGAAGTGAATGTTAGGAGAGGTTGGCGCCTTTATGTGGTGGCACCGGCTACTCCTTGTCACTTGGCTGACAAAACAAATTTGCGCAAAAAGGGAGAATAGCGACACTAAATATAACACTCAGTAGAACACCGGATCAATAAAAGATATACAGTCCAACAGTACATGAGTCGCAAAGTTCTGTGCATGAGTTCAGACCACGTACGCATATATGAAGTCCGATGTTTTGAACAGCCAAAACACACAACAACACTTGTAATACACTCTAAGTACAGGACAGAATTATACGTATTGCGTAAAAGTTGCGATCACCACATAAACCAACTATGCACCACGAACAACGTTTATGTAACTCATTTAGCGTATTCGCATCATACAATACTTAATATTTTCCCAAAATGTTGATCTCCTCTAAAAACTTTTTCAGAGCCAGAAGCGCTCTCTTTTGAAGGCCCGCAGTTGGCCATGGGCCAAGTATCTTTTTTAGAGTGAATGGTCTTCTGTCTAATATAAACAAATTAGCTTGCCGTACCGTTCTTTGTGTATCGTATTTCGAGCACTCGAGAAGAAGATGATGCACATCTTCGTCTGGATGGCCACAAGAACACTGCGGACTAGAGACACGTTTTATTCTGTACAAGAAGTGTCTCGTAAATGCAGTACCAAGACGCAGCCGGTGTACCAAAGTTTCAAATTTTCTGTTGTCTTTTAGAGATTCCGGCATTGATAAGTTTATACATGGGTCTATTGAGTATAACTCCGAGTTTTTAGTTTGCTGGTCAAACCAGGTTGTTTTGCTGAGACGACAAGAAATCTGTCTCAGGATCAGACGGACTTCACTACGCAATAGGGGAAGATTGGTTGTCTCTGCGTTATTGTGCGCTCGATTCGCAGCTGCGTCCGCTGCAGTATTACCAGGAATATTGCACTGCCCAGGAATCCACTGAAATGCAATTACGTGGTTCATTGCGCTTGCTTTTGTAAGTTCTTTGAGCGTCTCATACAATATCGAAGTGTTCAAAGAATTTTTCTTGTTGCTCTGTAGTAATGTGAGAGCGGCTTGCGAATCGCTAAAGATAACCCATTTTTGCGAATGTTTTTCTAAAGTTATGAAACGCAAAGCACACAGGATTGCAAATAGTTCTGCCATGGTGGAAGATGTCTCCCGGGATAATTTAAATGTTTGCTCTAGCGCTAAATGTGGAATGACGAATGCTGAAGTCGAGGAATTTTTATGACACGAACCATCTGTATAAACGTGGATGTACTGGGGATATAATGAGTAAATTTGGTAGAGTGCCAGTTGCTGTGCGGCTACTATGAAGATGTCTCTCTTAGATATAATCCCGTCAACCGATAACTCTATCTTAGGGTATGTTAACATCCAGGGAGGGTAACTAACATCCACTTTGCCTAATGCAAACCTTGGTAATAATGCTTTATGTTCTCGAACAACATCGTAAATTTTGCTTTTGTTTCTTTCGGTGAGCGCGAGGTTTAATGGATGCTTCTCGTGTTGGGTTAAGATGCGATAAATATGTCGGCATGTTTCAACCGTTCTTATGACTGGAAATGGGGGGTGACGAGCTTCAGCAATTACTAAAGAACTCGAGGTAGCCTGCGGAACCCCAAGACACACTCGCAGCCCCCTTGCTAGTAAACGTTGAAGACATTCCTCAGAAGTTTGCGATAAACCATGGAGAATAGGTGCCGAGTAAGCAATTTTTTGTTTTATGAGTGTGTTATGAACTTGTAGTAGCGAAGAGACTGATCCCCCCCACGTTGTGCCTGCGAGTCGCCGAAGTACGTTTATTACTGCACTGGTCTGTTTTTCAATTGCGCGGATGTGTGAAGTCCATGTAAGTTGGCGGTCAAGAAAAACTCCAAGAAATTTATGCTCTTTCACAAACATCAAAGCTTGCCCGTTAAGCCTAAGTTGGAAATTAATCAACTGTCGTCTAGTGAAAGGAAGTACGGCTGTCTTTGCGTATGAAAGACTCATGCCTCTTTCTTTTAAAAAGGTGTCGATACTATCAAGGCCCACTTGCAGCGTTGTTTGAATGTCTTGTATATTAGAACCAGAGGCCCATATGCAGATGTCATCTGCGTACAGAGAATACCGTAGACCAGACGGGAGCTTTTGTGGCAAGGCTGCCATGACACAATTGAATAAAAACGGACTGAGAACACTGCCCTGCGGAATGCCCTGCGTTATGCTGTGATAATTACTTTCTCCTTCTATTGTTTCCATCAATATTTTTCTATCTTTCAAGAAGTTTGACACCCATCGCAGCGTTCGACCGTGTAGGCCAAGCTCTAACATACCAGCAAGGACGTGTATGTGACTTACAGTGTCGAATGCTCTTTGAAAGTCTAAGAATACTGCTACTGTCACATTTCCGCAGCTTCGTTCATGTTCGACGTATGTGGCAATATCTAATACTGCATCCATTGTACAACGATTTTGTCGAAAACCGGTCATGTGGTCGGAAAACACATGTGTGTGTTCACACCACCATTGCAGTCGACTGTCTATCATCTTCTCCATTAGTTTGAAAAAACAGCTTGTGAGACTGACGGGTCGGTAGGAGTCAAGACAAAGTGGAGTCTTTCCTGGTTTCAGCACTGGAATTACCCGAGCTAATTTCCATGAATCCGGTAGAGTCTCTCTTACCCAGATATCATTAAATATCTCCAAAAGAGTCATTCTTCCTACTGGACCTAGGTTCTTTAACATCACATACGTAACACCATCTGGGCCTGCGGTTGTCTTTGTACGGCATGACGAAAGAGCACATTTCAATTCATTTAATCTAAACTCACAATCAAGTTGTGGATGTTGTGACATAAAGCACGCACGAAGCTTCTGTTCTGCTAGTGTTGTCGAACTTGCAAATTGTAGGCAAGTAAACGGAATTCCTGGTCTGGATATAAGTTGACAAAATTCGTCAGCAACAGATGTTTCCGGAGTGCTTCGAGCTACGGCAAGGGCTCGAAAGGGATGGCTCTGGGTAACTGGACCACTAAAAGATCGGACAACGGACCATTTTCTGGGAACTGGAGTAAACGGAGACAACGACGCGCAGTATTCTCGCCATTTTCTTGTACCTAATTTTTGTAAGCGTCTGCGCGAAGTTGACTGAACTTTCTGTGCCATTTTGTAGTCGTCCAGCTTTCCACTGCGGCGGTAAGTCCGTTCTGCGCGCCTTCTAATTGCTCTTAGGCATTCATATTCGCCGTCGACTGCAGCGTATTCATTTGGAACAATGACTTGCTTTGTGCAGTTCTTGTAGGACTCGCACAATGTATTTGCAAAACTTTGAAAGTTCGGATTTTCACCCAATGAATTACTTAAATGGTGCCGAAAACTTTGCCAATTAGTATACTTTGAGTAGCGGCGGGTCCCTTCACTCCGTATGAGGCGATGTTTGACCAGGATCGGAAAATGATCACTACCGTGCGTTTCTATGTCCGTTGACCATTCAACACCATTAAGAAGGTCTTGGGAGCAGAGCGTAACATCTATACAGCTTGAGTAACGAAACCCCCGCAAGAACGTTGGAGAGCTGTCATTTAACACAATCAGATTACTTTTTTCTGCGGCAGACTCTATAATGCTTCCACGGGAATCGTTATATTCGCTGCCCCAGATGACGTTATGTGCGTTGAAGTCCCCACAAACCAGCACATGTGAGTTTGCGATACCAAACACATTCACCAAGCTGTCTACTGATATTTTGCTAGAGCATTGTAGATATAGACTGATCACTGTGACGCTTGTATTTCTAAAAGATATCTTGCATGCTACGAACTCCGGTATGTTTGAATCGCTCGACTGTATTAAATAGGACGGCAGGTCTTTTCTCACGCATAACATCGCTCTACTACTTCCAGCAATGCGCGATGATTTATATATAACATAGTTCGAAAGACGAAAGTCATCTCGTACGCCTGCTTCCTGTATGCATAAAACAGGAAAGTTATGTTGAGCTAGTAGTTTGCGAAAATCAGCTGACTTATTTCGAAGGCTATTAGCATTCCACTGAAATATGAAAACATTGTTATAACGATTATTCATTGTAAGCTTGCAGTGGAGCTGTTGGTGGTTGTGAAAGCACCAACGATTCCATAGAAAGCAGTGCTTTTACCTCTGGAAGGTTGTTTGCGTGTGGAATGGCACTGAGAATTGCACGCAGAGCTGTGAATAGCACGGGCAGGATCATCTGTGCCACGGGTAAAGACGCGTAATCACCAAACGACGCTGAAGCTCCATGTGTGCTCGAAGCAGGTCGCTGGAGAGCTGACTGAGATGGTCGCTGGAATGACAGATGTGGTTGAGGCGAATGTTGAGGTAGTCGCTAAGATGTTAGGTGAGGTTGCTGTGTCAATGGCACAGGGCGTTGTTTAGAAGGTCGGCGAAGTTCACTCGAAGCCTGGGCAAGATGAGTAGTGTTCTCTGGAGGTCAGAATGTTGTCGACCTGAGTGCTTTAGAGCTGCAGAGTAGTTCATATTGACCGCTTGCTCTTTCTCTTTGTTGGCAGCTGGAGGCGCGCATCTTACAGCATCAAGGTTGGGTGGGGGCGCATTACGAGGAGGCAGCCTTCCCTATTTCAACTCATGTCTGCGCAACCTTGAGGCAGCTCTGCTCTGAGGGCACCCGGAGAAGGAAGCTGTATGGTTTCCGCCACAGTTGGCACACTTTGGCTGACACACAGACTTGCACTCTGAATGGTCGTGGTCTTCTGAGCATATCTTGCAGCGACGTGGACTGCGGCAGTTCTTCGATAAATGTCCAAATCTCTGGCAGTTGTAGCATCTCAGAGCAGGGCCGTGATATTCTTCTACGGGATGACTCGTGAAACCTAGATGCACTCGTTGCGGCATTGGTTTATCTTCTCTGAAATGGAGAATGACAGATCTCAGAGGGCGTGATTCTACCGCTCCATCTTCTTGGCGACTGTAGCGTGCCTGACGACGGGCAGATGTAACGCCAAAGTCCTTCAGGAAGTCAACCAGTTGTTCTTCTGTATACTCAACTGGCACATGGCGTATCTTGCCGACATTCTTGGTATAAGATGCCGGAATGAATGGTTTGACTCCCACACCAGCCACTTCGTTCATCGACAGAAGATGTCTTGCAGATGAGACTGAAGTAACGTTGACAGCGAAACTTCCATCTCTGTTCACGCGGAATGACTGTACTTTTTCCTTTGCCGCGGAGACAATTTCCGACGCAGCGCGGTTTGGATTCACTTGCCAGAAGTTTCGCCCTTCCTGTGAGGGTCGAAAAACAACTGGAATTCCCTCAGGCCGCTTCTTTCTATACGATACCAAGGAGAATGGCGTGTCATCGCAGTCTATGTCTTCATCTTCACTTAGCTCATAGGTAGATGTCTTGTCGTCATCAACCCGTGGTTTCTTGGCTTCACTTTCGCTTGTCTCAGCCATATTCACTGAAGGTGCGCTGGAAGGTAGGGCAGCGTTGAAAACTAGCGTCGCCGGCTTGATGACATTAGGCGCGTGGTGTGGCACTTCCGAGTGCGGCGCCGATTCTGCGGCACTCATGCGCCTAGGAATGCGCTGTCGCACATATGGCTCGTGCCGGTGTTCTTTGCCACCCACCGCCGTGGCAGGCGTAGATGGGCTGCGGAGCGCAGCAAAACCACGCGATACTGTGCGCGATCTCCAGCACACAGGTATCCCACGGGATGTCCGTTCTCTCAGGACAACAGTGAAGTCTCAACACAGCACTGATTCTTGAAGAAAACAGAAAACAATATCTCACCGAAGAAGCAGCGGCCGCTCGGAGGGACTTGCACTTGAGGCTTTCTTTATCAAGAAGTATAGAGTTAGGTGTATAAGTGAGCCTTTCATCTCATTACTTGATGCCGAATTTGACTTCTTGCGCAACCGTTTTTGATATGCATGTGCCAGTTCTTTTTGTGTCGTACGCGCATGCGTGGCAAGAGGATATATATGTACGATTCTATCCTTCCATTAAACAGTTGTGAGTGCAGCGCTTGTCTTTGTCCACCTTTCTTGTCTCTGCGATTTTTATCGCGCTGAGTTACTACTTCAATTCGAAGTGTTCGATGGCAAGACAGCAATATCCTTGAAAAGAATAGACTAGGCCTATTGCCTTGTGCAAGAACTAACATACGGTGCTAAAATACTGAAAAACTTATATTTAATGTACACCCAAAAAGATAGTTAGGGAGCATACCGAAGGCGATATAGTGGAGAATGACGCAATGGCCGATTGGATTGAGGCAGTGTGTCATGCACCTCCCTTGAATGCACCTTACGTTGACTTTGCTTCTCATTTGTACATAGAACTGAAGCTTTCTGCATGCTGTAGCAATGCTGTAGCTCTTACTTTCGTTGTCCCTACGAGTCTATACTAAGCAGGCTTGTCATCACGCACACGTGTCTACGACAAAATGGTCGGTAAGCTTGCTTTAAGGTTTATTCAGTCGTTCATTCCGCAACCATTCATTCGCTTATTGGAGTTTTACAGCGTAATCCATCCATGCATCTTTTAGAGAACTACTCAAGCAGTCAGTTTTCATGTTCATTTTGTAAATCTTTATTCTTAATCTCAATTTGCTGAATCAGTACTCCCCAGGATGATTCAGTTCAACCTCCGCTTCCCATGCTACTTTCTCGTTGCTTCACTTCTTCACTTCGCCGTCACTTGCGTTATTCTGGTTTTGCTTTGCACGTCAAAAGTCCGGAAACTAGTTTTGCGATAACAGCGCGAGAAGTTTATTCTGCGTACAGTGTTCGTTACGTTTATCCGCGAGCGCTGACAAGCCAGACATCTGAGAATTAAGGCCGCAGGCCTAGCAGAGGATGAAGTATGACCAAGGCGGCTGTGTAAACAAGATGACAAGTGCGTGTTGCGTGTTTAAAAGCTGCGAGCGCAGAACTTGTTGACAACAGGCACCGCACAGTCCCAACTCTGAAGCTGACGTGGCGACACATCCGACACGGATATCTCATTACACATTCTGCGTATCGAAGCAACGCAATCGAGGTCTCAGCAGCCCACCATGAAAATACGTAGCGGATATCTACGCAGGATGGTCATCTATTCAGAATTCATATTCCATGGCTCTGTATATACCATTCCCTGAAACGTAGAACATTTAGGAGTTTCTCCTATATTGCAAAACCCTGACTTCTTATGATATTTTGACGGTCAAAAGTACCTATACCTTAAAAATTTCTTGTCTTTGTGTACTCGGTCGTTTTAATACGGTTGGATATGCAAGGGGGAAGAGGACACTTCAAAACGTCAAAGCAATTAAACGGGCCCTGACTTTACATAACACTAGGGCATTTCGTTGTGTTTTCAAATTTTCATCAAAGCCAGAAACAAACACATGAAAACAGCCAATTTCCGTATGTGCTACTGGACTTCTAAATGCTTGAGCCCACATTGTGTTCACAATTACTGCAGTGGAAAAGAAATTCTTGTACAAGGTCTTCGTTCCATTACCTACGGCATTTGTCAGTTCCAGTGCAGCGTCCAGATACAGCCAGTTACGACATTTTCTTACACGTGAAGAGGTATGATGCTCCAAGTCGCAGACATCTTCGCACGTCAGCAAGCTGTTGAGCAGCTTTCTTCCCACAAAATGAAGCGAATGTTCCTCACCGCGTGTCTGCTTTCTCTCCAACGAAGCTTCACAAGACGGCCCTTGCTTGTACAGCTTTGTGCTTCCTTGCAGAGCTGGTCAAAATATATTTATCACGTTCTGCGCGCCTGCCGAGTATATGTCCAAGCACGCAAAAAATTTGTATCGCTTACAAAGCCGTCACTTGGCCTTCAGGAACTCAGACAACCTGCTTTTCTCATACGAACGTAAAGGCTTACGCCAATAAGTACGTCGCTAACTAATTACTAATTACTACTTCTTTCTTAATTTTTTTTGGGGCACAAAAGGAAGAGGAACCGTAACCAAGTTATACCTGAACACAGGTGCTCGTACAACACAAAGGCTATAGTCTAGTCTGCCTAACTACCATTGAATAAACCCAAGCTTATTCTAGCTTTCCCCTGTACACTTTTTCATGCAGTAGTAACTGGCTTATTCCGTGTTTACTTCCATTTTGTGGGTTTATCCTACCTTCTAACTGAACAAGTTTGCGGCTAACTGCACTGCCTAGATAAATGAATAAATGAAGTGAAATATAAGGCGAGCACAAACTTTTGCATTAGACGGTGCCGACGCTCTCTTCTTTCTGCGATCGAGTATTCTGTTTCATTTGCACTGTTCAGTTGCCACACCGCACGATAATTGCACGACACTGTGGTCACGTGGATGGCCGAATACATGTAGTGCAAGACGTTGTTCGTGGTGCATAGTTGGTTTATGTGGTGATCGCAACTTTTACGCAATACGTATAATTCTGTCCTGTACTTGGAGTGTATTACAAGTGTTGTTGTGTGTTTTGGCTGTTCAAAACATCGGACTTCATATATGCGTACGTGGACTGAACTCATGCACAGAACTTTGCGACTCATGTACTGTTGGACTGTATATTTTTTTATTGTTCCGGTGTTCTACTGAGTGTTATATTTAGTGTCGCTATTCTCCCTTTTTGCGCAAATTTGTTTCGTCTGCCAAGTGACAAGGAGTAGCCGGTGCCACCACATAAAGGCACCAACCTCTCCTAACATCCACTTCAATAAAAAAAAAAAAAAAAGTTGAAGTCGTTTCGCCGACATATTTCTTATCTACGCGCTTCGTGTTCTTCGCAGCGAGTGCAACAATCATAGAAGTCGCTTATGCGGACAAGTTTACTGAGGCGTCGCTAAGTCGTACGCCACGTTCGTTAAGTGGGGACTGATGTTTGCTGTCGAGTCGATTGCTTCGTCATCGCACTATACGCTCCTCACGGAAGATACTCCAACCAATGCGGGCAAGCGCACACTTCAGCTGTCGGGCTCCAAGCTGCTATAGTCATTGCTAATTTTATCGGGCTAGATTTGCCGTCCTAAACGAGCGTCTTTTCTTCATACTATCCCATTCGCTTCGCGTAGCTGATGCCCGCGTGGCCTCCACAAAGCAAATGATAAAACCACAATCAAATTGAACTTAAAGTAATTGTGGCTTCATAGGTATACCAATACTGACTCAAAGTACGGCCCTTAACTGAAAGTTGCGAACAGTAAAGGATAAAGGCAATCCTGTGGTGCCTGCGCTTGAACCTCTACAAGGAACATGGCTGACTTTTTGTGTACATTGCTCGCCATGAATGTACAGTTAGATTGGTTCTAATTAATATAGCCGCATAGCGAGAACACTTTACAGCACAGAATTTCACGAACAAATGCAGGAGTAAATGAATCTAAATATGCCCCCAGCACGCACGTATAGAGCCTTCGCACTGTCTGTCAGCCTTGTTTTGTGTAATTTCCCTTGATATGGATACACTGAGAGAAATTACGAAAGAGAAAGTTGACAGAACGTGCGGGAGCTGTATGTGTGCATGCTGGTGGTATAACTGTATGTTCATCTACGAAAAGGAAGTACCGCCCTAATTTGTTGTTCTTACGCAGCTGACGTTATATCGAGCAAGCATTATTCCACCAGTATATTTTTCCTTCTTGCAGGTGATCACAAGCCCTCTCGACCGCAACCTCTAGGCCACACCAGTAAAGGTTAAATAATGCGGCTTGTGGTATCCAATGAGCCAGCATAAAGAAGTGTCTGAATTCACTTTCAATGTAAACAGATAAAAAAGGAACACGGCGGGCAAGGCCTCGCGCATTCTGCAGAGGAGAAGGGCTGCCTAATTTAGATGCCAAGCGCAGTGTCAGGCTCTTAACTTGAAGCCCTTCTGTATTCTCGAGAACACAACCCTTGCCTCAAGAAACGATGCTATAGGCTACCGACTTTAAAGGAAGAGGTTCTTCATCTTTGTCTAAGCGTGTAATTTCAAGTGTTAGTACCAGGTTTCACTACTTGAGCACAATGCGTTCCGTAAGTAAAGCGGGTAGCACCTAAGTATCCGCCATACTCACTAGCGCGCCAGTGGTAGTTCTAATCCTGCATTTCTCGCAACGGTATGGACGAAGAGTTGACGCGGATTCCGTGTGCGCACACACTTATCAGGCACATTTTATGAAACTCATTCCTCCAGCCGTTGACGCCGGAGTGACAGGTTTCTCGGCTGTTTTTCCGAAGCCGCTAGAGCACTTTCATATTCTCACCCTCCGAGTATAACCTACGATATTTTCGGACCACTCCTCTCCTCCCCAGTTTTGTTCCCGCAGCCATTACTCAGCATCTCAAGCAGGCATTTGTCTTCTTGCATGGAACGACGTCAGTTCTATCGCGCGCCTCTTCACGATCAAAGAGCTCAGTGGCATCGCAAAAGGCTCCTATGCCGTTGCCTCCTTGGACAGTGTGGTAAAAACGCTACCGACGAGGTGACAAACGATGGAGAGCTTTAGAAGGCCGCTGCTGTATAAAGTGAACGGGGCAGGCGAAGAACTCGGGCTGTTGGCAGCACGCAATATTTGCGATCCGCCTGTCTGTGTGCACGCCAATCACAGGAAAGACTTTCCGGTTATGTTGTGTCTTTCTCATTCTAACCCATGCCTCCCCCAGTGCAAGGTAGCAACCGGTAGCTCACATCTTGTAAACCTACCTAACTTTTTGTCGTCGTCGTCGTTGTTGTTGTTGTCGTTCTTGTTGCCGTTGTCGTTCTTGTTGTCGTTGTCGTTCTTGTTGTCGTTGTCGTTCTTGTTGTCGTTCTTGTTATCGTTGTCGTTCTTGTTATCGTTGTCGTTCTTGCTGTCGTTGTAGTTCTTGTTGTCCTTCTTGTTTGTTGTCGTTCTTGTTGTCGTTGTCGTTCTTGCTGTCGGTGTCGTTCTTGTTGTCGTTTTTTTTAATGAAATGAATGTTAGGAGAGGTTGGCGCCTTTTGGTGGCACCGGCTAGTCCTTGTCACTTGGCAAACGAAAAAAATTTGAGTAAAAAAAACAGAATAGCGACACAAAATATAACACTCAGTAGAACACCGGATCAATAAAAAATATACAGTCCAACAGTACATGAGTCGCAAAGTTCTGTGCATTAGTTCAGTCCGCGTACGCATATATCAGGTCAGATGTTTTGAACAGCCAAAACACACAAGACATGTAATGCACTGCAAGTACAGAAAAGAATTATACATATTGCGTAAAAGTTGCGATCACCACATAAACCAATTATGAACCACGAACAACGTTTGTGTTACTCATTTAGCGTATTCGGATCATCTAATACCTAATATATTCCCAAAATGTTAGTGCCCTCTGAAAACTTCTTCAGAGCAAAAAACGCTCTTTTTTGAAGACCCGCAGTTGGCCATGGGCCAAGTATCTTTTTTAGAGTGAATGGTCTTCTGTCTAATATAAACAAATTAGCTTGCAGTACCGTTCTTTGTGTATTGTATTTCGTGCACTCGAGAAGAAGATGATGAACATTTTCGTCTGGATGGCCACAAGAACACTGCGGACAAGAGACACGTTTTATCCTGTACAAGAAGTGTGTGGTAAATGCAGTACCAAGACGCCGCCGGTGTACCATTGTTTCAAATTTTCTGTTGTTTCTTAGAGTTTCCGGCATTGATAAGTTTATACAACGGTCTATAGAGTATAACTCCGAGTTTTTAGTTCGCTGGTCAAACCAGGTAGTTTTGCTGAGGCGACAAGAAATCTGTCTCAGGATCAGACGGACTTCACTACGCAATAGGGAAGATTGGTTGTCTCTGCGTTATTATGCGCTCGATTCGCCGCTGCGTCCACTGCAGTATTACCAGGAATATTGCAGTGCCCATGTATCCACTGAAATGCAATTACGTGGTTCATTGCGCTTGCTTTTGTAAGTTCTTTGAGCGTCTCATACAATAGCGAAGTGTTCAAAGAATTGTTCTTATTGCTCTGTAGTAAGTGAGAGCGGCTTGCGAATCTCTAAAGATAACCCATTTTTCGCGAATGTTTTTCTGACGTTATGAAACGCAAAGCAGACAGGATTGCAAATAGTTCTGCCATGGTGGAAGATGTCTCCCGGGATAAAGTAAATGTTTGCTCTAGCGCTAAATGTGGAATAACGAATGCTGAAGTCGAGGAATTTTTATGACACTAACCATCTGTATAAACGTGAATGAACTGGGGATATAATGAGTAAATTTGTAAGAGTGCCAGTTGCTGTGCGGCTACTATGAACATGTCCCTCTTAGATATAATCCCGTCAACCGATATTTCTATTTTAGGATATGTTAACATCCAGGGAGAGTAACAAACATCCACTCTGCATAATTCAAATCTTGGTAATAATGCTTTATGTTCTTGAACAGCATCGTGAATTTCGCTTTTGTTTCTTTCGGTAAGCGTGAGATTTAATGGATGCTTCTCGTGTTGGGTTAAGATGCGATAAATATGTCGGCATGTTTCAACCGTTTGTATGACTGGAAATGGTGGGTGACGAGCTTCTGCAATTACTAAAGAGCTCGAGGTAGCCTGCGGAACCCCAAGACACACTTGCAGCCCTCTTGCCAGTAAACGTTGAAGACGTCCCTCAGAAGTTTGCGATAAACCATGGAGAATAGGTGCGGAGTAAGCAATTCTTTGTTTTATGAGTGCGTTATGAACCTGCAGTAGTGAAGAGACTGATCCCCCCCCCCCCCCACGTTGTGCCAGCGAGTCGCCGAAGTACGTTTATTACTGCATTGGTCTGCTTTTCAATTGCGCGGATTTGTGAAGCCCATGTTAGCTGGCGGTCAAGAATAACTCCAAGAAATTTATGCTCTTTCACAAACATCAAAGTTTGCCCATTAAGCCTAAGTTGGAAATTATTCAGCTGTCGTCTAGTGAAAGGAAGTGCGGCTGTCTTTGCGTATGGAAGACTCGTGCCTCTTTCTTTTAAAAATGTGTAGATACTCTCAAGACCCTCTTGCAGCGTTCTTTGAATGTATTGTATATGAGATCCAGAGGCCCATATGCAGATGTCATCTGCGCACAGCAAATACTGTAGACCAGTCGGGAGTTTTAGTGCCAAGGCGGCCATGACACAGTTGAATAAAAACGGACTGAGAACACTGCCCTGCGGAACGCCCTGCGTGATGCTGTGATAATTACTCTCTCCTTCGAGTGTTTCCATAAATATTTTTGTCTTTCAAGAAATTTGATACCCATCGCAGTGTTCGACCATGTAGGCCAAGCTCTAACATGCCAGCAAGGATGTGTATGTGACTTACAGTGTCGAATGCTCTTTGAATGTCTAAAAATACTGCTACTGTCACATTTCCGCAACTACGTTCATGTTCGACGCATGTGGTAATGTCTAATACTGAATCCATTGTACACCTATTTTGTCGAAAACCGGTCATGTAATTGGAAAACACATTTGTGTGTTTACATCACAACTGCAGTCGGTGGTCTATCATCTTCTCCATTAGTTTGGAAAAACAGCTTGTGAAACTGGCGGGTCGGTAGGAGTCAAGACAAAGGGGAGTCTTTCCTGGTTTTAGTACTGGAATTACCCGGGCTAATTTCTATGAATCTTGAAGAGTCTCTCTTATCGAGATATCATTAAATATCTCCAAAATAGCCATTCTTCCTACTGGACCTAGATTTTTTAACATCATATACGTGACACCATCTGGCCCTGCGGTTGTCTTTGTACGGCATGACGAAAGAGCACATTTCAATTCATTTAGACTAAACTCGCAGTCAAATTCAGGATGTTGTGACATAAAGCACGCACGAAATTTATGTTCTGCTATTGTTGTCGAACTTGTAAATTGTAGGCAAGTATACGGAATTCCTGGTCTGGATATAAGTTGACAGTATTCGTCAGCAACAGATATTTCCGGAGTGCTTCGAGCTACGGCGAGGGCTCGGAATGGATGGCTCTGGGTAACTGGACCATTAAAAGATCGGACAACGGACCATATTCTGTGAACTGGAGTAAACGGAGACAACGATGCGCAGTATTCTCGCCACCTTCTCATACCTAATTTTTGTAAGCGTCTGCGCGAAGTTGACCGAACTTTCTGTGCCATCTTGTAGTCATCCAGCTTTCCACTGCGGCGGTAAGCCCATTCTGCGCGTCTTCTAATTGCTCTTAGACATTCATATTCCCCGTCGACTGCAGCGTATTCATTTGGAACAATGACTTGCTTTGTGCAAATCTCGCAAGACTCACACAATATATTTGCAAAACTTTGAAAGCTCAAATTTTCGCCCAATGAGTTACTTAAATGGTGACGAAAACTTTGCCAATTAGTATATTTTGAGTAGCGCCGGGTCCCCTCACTCCGTATGAGGCGATGTTTTAACAGAATCAGAAAATGATCACTACCGTGCGTTTCTATGTCCGTTGACTATTCGACGCCACCAAGAAAATCTTGTGAGCAGAGCGTAACATTTATACAGCTTGAGCAACGAAACCCCCGCAAGAACGTTGGAGAGCTGTCATGTGTTGTGGTAGTTGTCGTTGTTTTAACCTGTATTTCACCTTTCTTCGTATTTTCACTACTTGGTACAAGCCACATGACCCAAACAAACAGTTTATAATCTGCATTCGATTCCGTTGCGCTTTCAATTTGGTCAGATTTAAAGACCGTATAAGCCTGTTTTGCTCAGGATTTGTTTGTTACGACCACGTTGCACATTCTCAATATATACTCGCACGTTCACAAAAGGTCTTCGCAACGAGTGTCTTCGTGCTCGCTAGCGTGAAGTCAATGCAGTTCGAATTCGAACACGAAACGCAAATTATTATAGACACGTCTTTGAAGGGAAACTATTATGACACTCAGACAGGTCTTGCGAGGTAACTAAGATAAAAAAGAACAGCCATTATTTCTCAGCGGCTTAATTTTCGTACGTATCAAGTTGAACATTTTCCAAACTTTTAAGAGACACGAATGGTTTCCTGCAAAAAAATGTGACAGCCGAAGATGATTGAAAGAATTTTACTAGCTGCAAGAATACGTGATATGCCTGATTAACGAAATATTTCGGCTGCGAAATTAAAATTCATAACGTGAACAAAACCGGCACCCAAACACCTGTTATTTTACATTAAACGTAGGCATAGCACATACACGAGCTGTGGAAGTAACAGGTAAGCTTCTGGTGCACCCTTAATGCTCGCCTAGCACTGAGATGCATCGCAGGTCACAAAAAAAATACAAGAAAACAAAAATCGAAAGCCAATAGAATGCACAGCAAGGCTTATATAATCGACGACGCTGCTTAATTACTACCGCTGCGGAATTCTGCCGGATGCAATCTTTACCGTGAATACACGACGTGCTCGGACATCACAACCTTATTACTTATCGGCGCCGATGACCAACGATGACATTGCTTCGCGAGCCTTCGTTCTATTAGCTAATTTGCCATATAGTTGCAGAGAACAGATCCGATGACTCCTCTTCCACAAGGTTCATGGGCGCGTTCTATGTGCTAGAAAATTCTCCGGGCGCCTGAGACTAGCTCTTGAAGCTCCGATATAAAGTTTCAGCTCTCTATTTAACCTGCGCGTACGGTCTTGCATCTTGTTTCTTTCTTCAGTGGATAAAAGTTTATTGCAGATTACCTGAATTTTCCTTAATTCATTTTTGTACGCTTTTCTTCTTTGGCGATTAGCAGCTGCTTCTTGTGAAACCGCGATGCAATAAATTTAAAGAAAATAGAAAAAGAACAGGAGGTGTGGCTAGATAAATTCGGCATTACACGAAAGGCTGCATAAGATTTTCAGATCAGAAAAGTAAAGCGCTAAATCTAAGTGTGGCTCATGAAACAAAATGGCGTGTTATGTTGAAAAGCGCAAATAGCTTGTGTGACTCGTAATAAGGCAAGACATATTCTGACAAACTCTCACGGAGAGAAATTATATATATATATATATATATATATATATATATATATATATATATATATATATATATATATGCATACGCGTCGATTTGTGTTTCTTTCACGCTCAAAAAAACACTCTTAAGTAACAAGTATTGACCAACAGAAAGCTGTATCGGGTGTGTTTCATGTTACTCTACAATTTTCTCATTGACACTTTTCATGTAATTATAATATTTGAGAAGTTGATTATTTAATTCAGACTAATTATTTATTCAGGCCGAATGAAAAAAAAAAATATTTCAGCATCTCCAAGCGACGGCAAACAACAATACCTTGGTTCTGTCCAGCTAGTGGCATTCGAATATTTTTACACTCTGGTTAAACTTAGCTGGGACACCCTGTATATGGAGCAGAGGATCACGTGAAGAATAAACGCCCCATATTTACACCACAAAATCGGCGTAGGAAACAGCGGTAACGATGTTAGCTCTTTGTCTCATCTTGACAAAAAGAGTTAAGTGCAAAGAAATACGAAGATGAAAAAAAAAAAGACGAAAGAAGGCATGATGCACATGCAGGCATTCTTTTGCGCACTTATGTCCACGGTGCCTTCCTTTGTCCACATGTTGCTTTTCACTTAACTCCCTTTGTCAAAGATATAGGAAATTTTCTTATTGCTTGCCCCAGTAAAGACGCGTGGTGGGTGACCTTTCGATAAAATTCTGTTAGAGGATTCGCAAAGATTTGGGTGATGCTCGTCTGTGCGTTTCGCCATCATCACGGGTGTGCTCAAGTTTGGAGACCTAACAAGAGATACTTTTTTTAGCTATCCCAACTGAAAATTCTAAAGAATAAATCATTCATTCGAAAGCACTTTTCTCAGGTGCGAGTTCCGTATTTGGTAGGCGCAATCACGCATGCGTTCGCCGACAGGAACACAAAGTTTGCGGTAAACATTTGTGGCAAACTAGCGCTCACAAATGTTTTGTCGCAAGCACGAACAATGAGCGCTTTCCAAATAAAAATCAGCACTAAGGAAATTAAATGAGCCTTGGGCACCTTGAACGAGAGGTCTAAGCTCATTAATGTGATCTTGCAGCCTCCTTATATTCCATAGGGCAACCGTTTAGCGCATGCACTGAACATACGCATAATATTTTAAGCTACTAGGCGTGCTTCGACAGCGGACTAGGGTTGTTTGTGCGTTCCACACTACGAAACTATTTCAAAGCTTCCCACAAGATATTAGCTTAAGTTAGAAACTTTAATTACCTCTAGATGCTATCCACGAGTGTATGTTATTTGAGAATGAGTGTTCCTTGTGTGTCATTTCGTACGTCATCACATTTATGTAGAGTAGCATGCCTAAGGAAGACGCCAAGCAACGCCACCCAGATTTCATTAAAGCATGTCTCTCCATCGGATATCACAGCCTTCAAATAAGGAAAACGAAGCCGCATTGAACATTTTGCCCACACTAGTGAACTTAACGAATATGAATCACATACAAATAGCGTAAGGATTGGGAGCTGAATCCCACCGTTCGTAACCAGTTGTCAAGATTGGAGTTGGGCATGAATTATATGTTAGCTGGCCCATGCCGTCGTCTAACTTATTCACGCTGAGGACGTTGTTGAAGGGAAGGACTGCTTGTCATCGAGAACGAGGAATATGGGTTTATTTACAGTATCTACATAAGGACGTTGCAGTTCATCAGTCTAGCATGACTGCGAGAGAAATCACACTGAGCAGCCGCACAACAGCGGTTTATAAACACTCGGTCCTCTCTCGATCCCTAGGTGAGGGAAACGTTCGATCAGTAGACGTAGACGAGCCGCCTTTGAGCGGGAGGGCTTCCGCACTGGTTTCACGGACTCCACCGAGGGCAGACGGACTTCGCAGAACTCGGGGCTTACGTCAGGAACGGTGCGTGGGAAGGGGCCTCCGAAGACGTTCCCTCGGGACCTCCCTTACTCACGCAGACCGGATCGGCGGTGGCGTGTTCAGTCACAAAGCCTGGTTCATCGAACTCAGCTCGGCAATCCCGCGACGAAGGGTCGAGCACGCGACGTATTGTCCTCTGGCCACAGTAGACTTAGTGACGCCGTTTGGCTAGAGGGTTGCGGTGGCTTTCCAGGAAAAGTAGACGCCGCTCTCGCACCTGACTGGCAAAACTTGCACCTCAGTGGGCCGTTCTTAACAATAGGCACTTGTATTAAATATCTATTCCTAAATGCGAGCTGACGCTTCAAGAACTAAGTACACATGTGTGCCGAACTTTCTTTACATTTTGTCCTGATAACAGCTATTATACTTCGTTTATGCTAAGCTTACCTATATCAGTAAAGTTAAGCACATGCTTCACCGTCCTATAGTTGCCCAACATATTTCTGCCACATGTTTGCTGTGAGTAAACATTTACGTGTAACTGCCAAATGTTCTCTGATGATCACCTCAGCTGTATGATGATTATCGTTCAAGACAGAGCTTCAATAACACCTTGGCTCAACTTACCAGCATTTTGTTCGAATGGGAAGTTGTTTCAAGCACAATATCGCGCTACTTCATGTCAGCGCACGTAGCGAAAAAACGATGGCCTCTACAAAGGCAGCGTGACTAACCTTTTTATTTAGCCTGTATAAGTGGCAACAATAAGAGCACACTCTGGGCCCTAAGTAATCTGATGTGTGCTCAATAAGCGAGCCTGTCGTTTCTTTAATCTCTAACGTTTTCATCATTAAAAGCAGCGTCTTAGGAATGACATTTGAGTGTTTTTCCAATGTAATAAGACCGTTATTCAGAACCGTGAAGAGGTAGATCAGAAATATTAGAAATGGAAATGACCTTTCCCGAAATAATGAGGCGTTTTCTGTAAAGTACAAAGTGGATCGAGTTCCCGCTGTTCATTTGCGAAGACGCTCGTCACCATACATATATCAGAGTTTTATCTTAACATGGATAAGACATTGTTATCATATGTCCGACGGCAGCTTGGTGCGTCAGTGTCTTTCTGAATTCCCCAAACTTCGATTATTTATTTGAATAATTCTGAAGCACAAATTACAAATATACTTTGAATAATACGCGTATCCTCATGAATTAAAAACATTTTTTTTGCTACAGCAAACCTTTTTTCATGAGTCTCGCTGGTGACTAATAAGAAATGTCTTGGTTTTTAATAAATTTAGGAAAAGTTACACCCCATCCTAGCCCTACGAAAGCGGATGCCCAGCGAAGCTGTTGAAAAACCATCACTACAACTGCTGAAAGGGGTATTCAGTGCTTTACTGCTGCTTCGGATACTTGTTTTGAGCTTCTTCTTTATTGAAACGCATGCTGGAATGTGTGCTGTATGGGTGATTTAAATGAATGTATGCTCTCTTCGCGTCACTTTGCTGAGCGCTTGTAGCCTCTGCGTTACGGCGGTATGAGTACTCGCATTTTTTTGCGCTTGCTTGCAAGAGTATGGTCCATTGCTGATGATGACACATGTTCTCTATTGAAACGTACGCTGTTCTGTACGTTGTATGCGTGATTCCAACAAATATATGCACTGTTCGCTTCACTTTGCTGAGTGCTTGTAGCTTCTGCGTTACGAGAGGGATAGGCCATTGCATTTTTGTCTCCTTAGGGGGTATGAGCTATTGCTGATGATGACAATTTTTGTTCACGGGCGGTCACAAGAAACGCCGACCACTGAGAGGCTAACAGCTTCGCTGTAAAAAAAGTGGAAATTTGGACATGCCAATGTGGTGTGGTACAGGGACACTTAAGCGACACAGCGAGGGAAACTATAGTGGTATAGGAAGGAGTGGGCAGCGTGATATACATTTAGGCGAAGGAACGTGTTCGTTTGTAATTACCGCCACGCCACGGCATATTCCCAGGTGAGGGCCCTGTGAGGGGTGAATGAAAATGGCGAGGCAGGCAGTAATATGGATGGGTAGGTGGTGAATGGATCGGTGAATAAGGAGTAGCGTCTAATCCCTGGGATCGTGGTATGCGCGACTTTGTGTCGCCATTCATCCTTCACACTGGACTTCATGTCTTCAGCGAAGAACAACCTCGAAGATGGTCCTTATTCTGTGATTTTAAGGCAGCATTGTCGCCTTTACTATCGTCCTGCGACGAACGATTAAGTTTCCAGCATAGTGACCTCATACATACGAAAAAAACAAAGGCACGCCGCTAAAAAGAGGGATACGAGAGAGTGACACGCACACACGTCACTCTCTCATGTGCCTGTCTTCTTTTTTTGCGTTGTGTCCTTTCTTGTTCAATGAATCATCAACACGCCCAAGCTTCCACGCTGACTCATACATACCTTGGCAAAGAAAGGGCATTACGTTTAATTTCAGTCGTTTCCGAGTCACTGCGTCGCCCTAGGTAACGACCACGCCAATGACACTGATAGGTCTGCTCTCGAAGGTGGCGCATGGAAATCGATACATTTGTTCAGGTCAGATTTTTAGTAAGAAAACACTGTTTGCTCGCACGAGGAATTCCGTTCTACGTGTGCAATAACCAAAGTTTTTAAAACAACTGACTGCACGATCTAGACTTCTTGATTTGCCTTCACAACTCCCTTGACTTTTCTGATCTGAGTCTACCCTGAACTGTCGGCTGTGACATGAAGTGGCATTTAGGAAATGTTTTGTCTTCCATACTAAAATGGTCGCTAACGTTGGGTGTGATTACTGTGGCAGCGACGAGACCTTTCAACAGATTCTCTACATGTCCTCAATAAAGCGTACATAGCCATTTTCCCGACTGCGCTAGCTTTCGTTGATGGCAGGCGATTGTCAAAACGAACCATATTAGACGCGAATTTCATAAATCGTCGCACCAGAAGGTTATGAAGGTATTGCTACAATTCTGAAAGGCCGCACACCGGCTCAAACAGCTTCAGCCCTTAATAATGTTCATTGTAAGCCTGTGCGTGCTATCATTGCATTTTACCGGTACTAACATACTAGGCAGAAACTTCGCGGTTTACAAACAAATGGACGACCACGCAACGAGTGATAACACTAAATGTTATAGGGGTAAACTTAAAGAACAGGAATACGGTGATGAGAATTAGAGAGCAAACGCGAGTAGCAGATAGCCTACTTAATCCGAAGAAATCGAGTTGATAAGGCCACATTATTAGTAGGGCTCATACAACACACCCGTCCTTTAGAACGACAGAATGGGTACCGAGAAAAGTGAAGTACCTGTAAGATGGAGTCAGCTACCGAAAAACAGGTATTATTATTATTATCATCATCATCATCATCATTATTATTATTATTATTATTATTATTATTATTATTATTATTATTATTATTATTATTATTATTATTATTATTATTATTAGCCGGTGCCGTGATTTCAAACAGCGCAGAGCGCGTTAAAGTGCTTTGTCTTTCCTCTATTCTTATTTTTCTACAACCTCTATCCCCCAGGGCAGGGTAGAAAACTGAATTTGTTCTCGTAATCCTCTCTACAATTTTATTTTGTGGGGCGTAAAGCAACACACTTTACTAGACATCTTGAATGTTAGGCTGTGCGCTTGTTCTCTGAAAAGGTAAGCTGATGTTGAACGAATGCGGATCCTTTTTTTCGTTGCAGGGACAATGCTTGCCAATTTGAACTAGCGTTCAGTCCTCGCATTTTTGATAAACATGTGCAACCTCAACATTTCTGGTCACCGACTGAGTACTTAACCAGCGAGTTTTACCTCAAACCAGCACTCTCGCCATTTGACGTGTATATCCAATAAAAGGCGCCATAGTGCTGCGAATTTCTGTTTGTCGTGCGTCTCATGCATTTCAAGAAACGCAAAGGCACGTATATTAAGATAACGTTCCAGACCAGTCGCTGATTCAACGGTGCATAGATAAAAAAGTTTTGTAGTACTAGAAAGCGCCTACCTGTTTCTGCATATATTTCGTTAGCGTCTCTTTCCTGAACTGAGCCCCATGTTCCTCTTCGAAACTAGATTCTCTTTCTGTCATCGTATTCAAGTCGTGCACCGAGATCCTTTCAGCCGATCACAGCGAATTAGGATCAGTGCCTCGTTTAAACGTGAATCCTGCCTCTCAGTTTCAATTTCATGTTGGTGT
The DNA here is from genome assembly GCF_023375885.2 of Dermacentor andersoni. Taxonomy (NCBI): domain Eukaryota; kingdom Metazoa; phylum Arthropoda; class Arachnida; order Ixodida; family Ixodidae; genus Dermacentor; species Dermacentor andersoni. The sequence goes on from NC_092818.1 coordinate 176,787,215, forward strand.
TTCTTTTATTTTATTTTTTTATTTTTTATTCATCTCTTTCTATCTTATGTCGCCAAGTCAGATTTGCAACGTTTGAAGGGTTTCTTTCTTTCTTTCTTTCTTTATCTACGCGCACAAGAAAATGACGGGTTTCATTGAATTCCCAGCGTTGGATGGCTACCGGCCATTTCCTCTTTTTTCAAAACTGCTTCCGTCTGAACACAGAGATAAAGCAATTGCTTCACGCCTCTACGGAGTCATGTAGGCTGATAAAAGCCAATGTCACCGCTGCATTGGTGCAAGAGGCTCAGACGAACGCCGACCGACAATAATGCCAAGAGAATTTACTTCCTTTATAGAAAAAAAGTAATATTCTCCGCCCTCCGAATTTTAAAGGTATTTTGCAGAACAATAAAGAGACAAGACATTGCATTTGAAATTTCGCAATGTATTCACGCTTTCAGGTCTCCAAATAGATTTGCGCGACATAGCGACGGTCTTTTAGTGCAATGGAAGCTGTGCACTCGAGCTCATCGATTTAGAAATGTTCCGAATATATGAGAGTGTGGCCGCTTCTTTATCTTATACGTAAGGGCAATGACCGATAACAGACCACCTGCTCCCGTTGCTCAGCGGCCATGGCGTTCTGCGGCTGAGCGCGTGGACGCGAGTTCGCTTACCGGCTGCAGCGGCCGGCTTGCGGCGAGGTCGAAATGCAATGAGGTTCGTGTACTTATATACAAGGACACGTTAAAGGACCACAGGTGGCCGAAATTAATCCTGAGCCCTAGACTATGGTGTCCCTCATAAACTATAGCTCAGATTCGGGACCTTAAACCCCACATGAAAAAGATCGCTTTCGCCTGTAATCCGAAGCATTAACGCGATATCTGAGGAAATAAAACGCACAGTAAGCCTTAGACTACTTCGTGCGGTGTTTCTTGCTGTGAACATTCACAGGTATCAGCACGCTTTCTCCTTTCGAGAAGTAAAATAAATGAAAAGTAAATTAAGTGTGAGTCGTATTCACTTTTGAGAGTTGTGCCTTCCGGTTGTTGATGCAGATCTGGTGCCTAGATGTTAGTGGCACATACCTACTCTGGGGGTGATCGCTCAAGAACCACGCATTTCTCGTCGTTGTTTTTGCATGGCATGTACCCGCGAGGGGATATTGGCTGGTTATGAAGTGACAGGACTTGGCTTTTCTTTCTTCTTTTGCCTATACGGAATTAGCGACTGGTCTCTGCTGAAATAATCATTTAGCTCCTTGCTGTTGGACTCGTTGAGATGTTCACAAATTTACAAGCTATCACATTAGTGGTTTCATGCTGTGGTTGAAGAAAACAATATGACGTCAGCATCATCCAGTAAACATGAGAAGGAACCGAGCGCTAGAAGAAGCCTGATGAAGATGGAGCAGATGCATTCATTTACTGTCATTGCATGTAGAACAATAAAACCTAATTTAGAACGGCTTCCATAATTGGGAAGGCAACGTGCTAGCACACGAAGAAGGCGGGGACGCCAGCTCTATCCTGCACACAGGTCGTGAGCGGGCGTTAGTCAATCATGGCATCTGCTGGCGCAACCACGCTCTCCACATGGTCAGTATTCGCCTCTGATGTAGCATCGTCTGAGTGGCCAAGAGGACTGCGAACGTTTCGGTCGTAAGTTCAAGTCCTCGCCAACCAATTTTTTTTTTTTACTTTTTGTAATCTTCACGCAAATGTTTTAGGATTCCAGCGACGTTGGTGGTGGAGATCAAGCAATGAGCTGTATCATCCGACCACAGCTATCGCTGTAAATGTTGCACATCAGGCGTTAACGTTTCTGTTTTCGAGTGGCAAAATGACAATAGCAGCTTTGCAGTAATCGAAGCCCGACAGCCTTTGCTGTCGGGCTTCGGTTGCTCAAGCGCTTGCTTCTCTGAATGTGCGCAGAGCTCTCCTATTCGGCATTCTCGATCGTGCAAACCAATGAGTATAATAAATAGCTTGCCGGCCCCCACTAGCGTCCCACTTCAGTCAAGACGTATGTATCGCTTCTTTTACCATGCGAAGTGCGTGGCTGCTTTCATTGCTGAATTTTAAAGCGGTCTACTCAAGGATTAGTTTTGCGGCATCTGCTTTTTTAAAGCCTCTATAAAGTCATTTTTGTGACCTAGTTAGTACGTGCTCCTACATGCAGCTCGGCCATTACTCCGGCGTCACCAGAATTGCCTTTTTGTACCCTCTTTTTGTTTTGTCAAGTGCTGACCTTGTTTAAGAGCGAAACAACTTGAACATCCCTTAACCAGAGTTGACCCGCTGCTTATTCCATGCATGCGTTTGTCCTAGCGCTATTTTAACGCTGGGACCCTTTTGTTCGTGTTTATAGTAGTGCGTGACGAGTAATGCACCGGAGGGAGGTTTTTGCCGTCGTTTTGGTTTCTTTAAAGTTAAACATTATTTCATTGCGTTCGCAGTGCTTTAGTGATCTCTAATCATTTCAAGACATCAGGGTATATACACGGGCATTTTACGCATGAACTCGGGAACTGGGCTATCTGAATACGTTGCACACTGAGGAACATAAAAGCTTTTCCCGTATAATAATCAAACAAATAAGTACGCGGGCTGTTGCTAATTCGGCAATCACATTTATCGTTGATGTGATGCATTGTTTACTTCCTTTTGAAAGGATTCTGCATGATTTACAGAAAGTGCTGCGATTTTGGTTACTCCACTGCTTCATCGCAGCAAGTCTTCTTTTTTCCTATTACACCTATCGTCATCTCATGTTTTGTTTCATCAACGCATAGATTTCGCAGGTTCATGCGCTCAATTCCATCACCAATAAATTCATTCAGCCGTTTAGTCAGTCAACCAATAAATCAAACAATCACTATAGCAAGACCTCAGTGACTCAGTCTTGAATATATATCCCCTGAAAACACATCAAACTAGAGATCGGTCAATCGCGACCGTTACACACATTACACGTAGACGGGCTGATTGATCCTTTTTGCAAGAACAAAAAGAGAGAGAGAGAGGGTAGGGAAATCAAAGAAACATCGGCATTGGTCAGAGGTGTTGTAGTGCTCCTTCATGTGGCTCTAACCAGAAGTGCCTGCGCAAACTTTGCCATCACCTCTTGGGAAACACCGCGGACCCTCGTTCAGAGTGCTGGAGACCGAAGAGAAAACGTGACAGGAAAAGCTGGGCCTGTTTGGCTTCTGCCGCACATCTCGCAAACTCACTGATGCTCGTGCGTATACCCTCAAGGTGTCCCAACAGTCGTCGCTGGCCGCGAAAACGCGCTTCGCCAATTAGGCCAACATAGCGCCCACGGTGCTTAGTTTGCGGCGGCCGCCTTTCCTTGCTAATCAGATTATCGCACGCCACAGTCTCCGCAGGCGGGAAACAATCGAACCACTGAGGCAATTGCGAGCGGACCTGCTTACCGCGATCCTCATTCCTCTCTATGGGCTATGTTTGTCGACATCCACGCATGAGGTGGAGCTCTTTTTACATGTAAATGCTATAGTCGCCGGCACGACATGCCACAATGCTTCGGTTAGTTGTAGTTCAACTGTCCATCTTTTTTTTTTCTTTTGCGGCAACGGAAGTACACGAGTATGCCGGTTGCCATTGGTTGCCATTTGCGTGGTTACGAATGAAGTAGCACTCAGTCTATGTCATCCCCTGCTAGTCCGCCACGTGTAGGCGCTGTTCAATGGCTCAATTAAAGGTCAAGCTAAAAGCGGTAGGTGCTATGCGTAATTATGCCTCACGTGTTTGCAAATGTAGATTCAGGCAATGGTCATTAAGATTGCTCATATCTTGTGCTTCACTATTGCATTACGATGTGTCTCTGGCGATGGCCACAAAGCAGAAAAAAGAAAGCTATGCGTCATTTTACGTCTCGGCAGTTTCAGTGAAAATTTATTCAGCGTGGTCATACCAACTGCGTGGCTCGAATTACAGTGCATGAATAATTCGACTTGCCGGAGAGTTACCGTTTCTAGCGAACTTATTTTGGAAAAGCAAGCTATATGTGCATTCATGCGTGAATGCCTGCGTGTGTACGTTAATGAATGAGTACATATGTTACACACACAAGAAGTTTCTCCCTAGCGAATGTAGATGTGTATCTCGAATGAATTTCAGGAGACCGAATACAGCTGACAGCCAGGTGAGTTTATTTTTTGGACTAAGATATACAGCTGCGTGGTATTCCATTCTTATTGGTTGTACCATCCTGTGACAACTGTTGCTAGGGGCCTGCCGTACGTTGGGCTTTCCCGAACTGCGCACTCTTTTTCAGCCGTCCTGGAGCTGTGTGCCTGGCGAAAGTGCGGTGCTGGGTGCGACACGCGGACGTGCTTTTCGTCTGTCATCTTGATAGCCTTCGTTCCTCCGTTTAATATATACCGCAGGTCTACAGCAGAGGGGGAGATTGTATCGCGTAAACCTGTACAAGCCTTTGCGACAACAGAGGTACGCAAAGTATGCAAATAAAAAGCATTTTTTTCGCGTCACTTGAGAAGCACATTTATGATGATATCTTGTCACATAGCGGCAGTCACGGCTGTGCCAAGCGAACTGGATGCCGAGGTCCGCCTCTTGTGTAGGCACGGATTCAGAACAGCGCTCCAGGACTAATCCCATCTATTATATGACCTCGTTCCTCATACAAACTGTACTGCCTGCAACCTGCATTATAAAGAATATCGAGGCAGATATACTTATAAAGAAAAGATCTTACAGCTTTCAGCTGGTCTGGCCTTTACTAGCATCACACCTCAATGTGACATCAAAGCTCACGTAGAGTATGGTATGGCAGCTTGCTCTAAAGTCCACCACACCAATGGCATGAAACGTGAGTCGAGTCTTTATCTCAGAAACAAAATTCAATGACCACGAGAATATGTGGGTTATTTGTGCTCAAATATTTTGATTCTAAAGCTTAACACTGTTGTTTATTAACCGCGACAAAGTACCCTTGTAAACCACTGTGCGACTGTTGGAGAGGCATCTCTCGGGGAACACCGAGCCATAATTTTGCCTTATTTCAAAAAGAGAAGGCTGAGCCTTTGTGAAAAGCCTTTCAAGAATCCAACAGACAAATAATCTAACCTTACTGTAACAGATGCATAAAAATGTATGCGAAAGATCTGTGTGCACACCATATGAGATATACCAAAAACCTTACTTCAAACTATCTTCTTTGCTATGAAGGCTTGGCATAAAAACTAACAGGAAGATTACTTCCTCGACCATTTGATTTGCACACGACAGCCACATAAATTTAATGAGCATTCTGTGCGTTTGTGGTTCCATACTTCTACAAGGCTTTAAGATGAGCCTATCCTGTAGGATAAATTGTGGCTTCTCCGCTATAGGAGCCTTCATGCGGAGGAGACCACTTCCGTTATTGCGTTCATTTCGCACACGTGGTGACCGCTATAGGTACAGTGAGTATGTCAGAATTTATGCGGCTTCAAGATTATTGTAGCACGTACATTAAAAAAATTCCGGCAGCACCCATCTCACGTTGAGTGTCGATGCTTATGCGATTAGCATTCAAGCAACGCAGTCACACCCCATACAATTGCCGCCGCCGAAGCGCGTCATGTATGAGCCGTGTACTGCGGCTGGGCTCCTCTTTCGAGATTCTCTTTTGGCAAGCTGCGCTATGTAGCGGTGGGCGCCAGAAGTTCCCTTTCTTCTGCGTAGGCTCCCATATTGCACTGATGGATCGCGGTTGCGTACTACAGCTGAGAATGAATCCTTCGCGGCGCGCCCACATTCCTTACGCAGCGCTTAAGTGTGGGGCTACTGTGCCACGGGTTCGAATTTTCTCAGCACCTGAAAAAGAATTTCTTCAAGAGCAAGGGGCCGTAATGAGGCCAGGTTGAAAGGTGGATAAGTAAACACAAGCTAATACTAATCACATTAAAAGTGTATACCTATTGATTTCTGAACCAAACTATGCTTCTGCAGAAGCTTAAGAGGAAGATTTAGCTCGGGCCCCACTCCGACGCGGCCTGTTCAAATACATCTAAAATGCAATAACGTTTTTCTGAGATAACCCCTGGACCAATTTTAATGAAATTTGTTGCATTTGAGACAGAAAGTTAAATTCTAGTGACTTTTGGAAGCGAAATTTCGATTTAGGGCTTGAGTTTTGTTAAAAAGATTTTCAAATATTTGACCGTCTGAAAAAAATAGAAGCACGACGTTTACAAGTTCATAGCTCTGCATCAAGAACAGATATCGCTATTTTGTAAACGCACCCATTCGATCATTAAAAGCGGACAAATTCGGTATGTCATTTTACATCTTACGTAAATTTGTTGTATTTCCATATTACTAAATTTATTTATATTCATGTGTAACATATCAATCTTGTCCGCTTTAGATGTACTATTAGATGCAATTCATAAAGTTCTGGCATCATTTTTCGTTGTTGAGTTAGAGTTGTAAACTTGACAGTTTCGTGTTTTGAAAGTTTTCGGGTTTTGCTAATTTTTCATAAAAAATTGACAGCCTAACTCAAATATTTGAAACAAACAGTCACTAGATTTTAAGTTTTTCTTTTAAATGCAACAAACCTCGTCAAGTTTGGTGGAGTGGTTGCCGAGAAAAACGAATTCTCCTTTTACATGTATTTAGATAGGAGCACCCGAGCTAAAGCTTCCTCTTAAGAATGGTGAGCGCTACCAAAACAATAAAAGTCATCAGAAAGAGATGTGGAAATAGGATATGGTTGATGATGACCCTAGTCTGCACGACTAGTATGGTAACAGCTTTCTTTTCTCATTTCGAAAGCCTTCCACCTGACTCTTCCTTTAGCTGTGCTGCCATTGAGCTCATTGCTCTCGACGGAGCGTTTTCTCACGACGGGCCCATGCCTAGGTTACCGTTAAGCACCACCTAAACCAATGGTCACCATATCCTTTAGAATTTAGAACTGAAAACGGAAACGGAAAAATTTTCTAGCCCCCTCGTGCTGAGGATCGATGGTGAAGGCTGAATTTAGGACTCAAAAAATCTATAGAATCGTTCTGACGCGTTCTTGTGATTGTGAACGTCAATGAGCGTTTCAATAGAATCGAAAGTTAGGAGAGTTAGTATGGTAACATAACTTTGTTGCTGCACTAAAGGACTAAGATGTAGATGAGATACACAGGACGAGCACTTGTTCCGCGTATTCTGCGTATCAGCTCTCCTCCCGTGTATTTCGACTACGTCTACGTCCTTTTGCACAGCTACAATATTAGTGTTTCAATCATATCACGTCCGCAGCTATCACGAGAAAATGAGAGCTGAAAGGGTGAAAATTGTTCGCCTGATTTATGTCTGTGTCTCTAAGTGTTCTCGACAGCACTGAGGCTCGGAATAAGTGGTACGCATCTATAACAGGTAATATGGCGCGGCATGAGTGTGGACATAAACACACATGCAGCATACACGGCAAGCGCCTCTGCTGCTTGCAGTGCGCATTATGTCCGTATTGAATAAGACCCGTAAAAAGAGGGAGATGTACCTTTATGTTTGCATGTATTGCATCAATTGAAATAAGGCATTTTGGCGCGTTTGTGCATTTTTGTACGTCACATAGTGTTTCACTCGTTTAAAGGCGTGAGCTGACACGAACGAACGTGTACTGTACTGGCGTGTACTAGGGTAAGTTATGCCAATCCAAGCCAGTAAGTAATATGGCGAGGCACCTATGTGTTACCATAGTGTGGTGTTATCACAGCCTAGACATTCATCCCTCGATATCGAGAACCACTTCCAAGAACACCGCCGAGACAACGCCCTAACTCTGATACCGTTGTGAGACAAAAGATATCGAGAGCATATGACATCCTTCATTTGCCCTTAAGAAAGCAAAAGGGTCACCACTGGTTACCCGTTTTGGAATGAAGCGGGCACACTCGGTGTCAGCATGTGGGACCATAAATAGCGGCCGTTCCATTCTGATGCAGGTAGTTCGCAAGAGAAATGGCAATAAACTGCTTCGGCGATAAAATTATACGGATTCCATGCGCTTTGCAAAACGCTGAACGACAAGCTTCTTGGCGGCTTCCATCACACCCACAGTAACGAGATGCTGTTGGGCTCACAGTGCAGGAAAAACTGCATTTGCGTACTCAGGCGTGCCAAACGTAGCGCTGGAAGTTTAACCCATCTATATCCCTTGAAAAGGCATGCTCAACTGCAACTTAACATCGATACGCTTGCAAATCCATTTTGAAGTCACACCTAACTATATACGAACGCTATTTGTGGCGTTTAAACCGGTGCCACTAAGCAAGTGCTTAATCTCCGGATAACGTCCCACCTATTCTTTGTGCTTTCTCGCTCTGCCTCTCAGCTATGTGAGAGAACCCCCGCTACCTTTACTCGGCGAAACACCGACGTCAAATCCGGAGAGACAAACGGAACGAACGGAAAAAAAGCAGGGAGGTTAACCAGGAAAGCATCTTGTTGGCTACCATACACTGGAGGAGGGGCACAATGGAATATAGGAGAGAGAGAGAGAGGGGGGGGGGGCGAAGGACGCGATGAATCCGTTAAGCTGTGCAGACCGCAAATCGCCAAATAAACTAGGTCTACATCTCCTCGGTCCACAAGCTACATCAGAGATTCTGTAGCGTGATAGGATTGACAGAATCACCCACACACGCTTTTCATTTAACTTTTCCCAAAATAAAACTCCGTTACAAACATCGAAGCCATTCATAGGGCGCGATATGCCCAGCTTACTTGGCGAGACAGCCAACACGCGAGATGGCGCATGCAGATATAGGCAACAAAATTTTAAAAAATCTTCGCTTTAATGTTGTGCACAAAGGCGTGCGTGTCCAGGTTCCCAAAAAAGCTTTTTTCGACGCTGGCTTCACTGCAATAATCACATTTTGCGAAGAGGACAACTTGTAAGTTCCACTATTCACCGCATACATGGAAGTTATTAAAGCTACATTATTCATGTATGCATGTCCCGTGCCTTCCACTTGACTTCAACATAGCATGATGCGTACGTCAGCAATTGTTCAAAAATGCGTATGTACGCGAGCAGCTTTCCAAATAGCTGGCTTCAGTGCTGGTTTCGCCACAATAACTGTTATCTTGCAGAGAAGACCATTTCTTGCTTTCACATTTTTTCTTCGGTATATATAAGGTTCTGCTTTTCCGGTTTAAACTGAAAGAAACAGAAGGTACGTAGAATTCCTTTCGAGAAATTTGGCTTTAACCAAGAAGGGTCAGTGAAAGCAAATTTCCGAGAAAGCTAATACAGCGATCAGTTTGCAGATGGGGGAGAACATTCCCTCTGACGCAAAGAGGACGGTCGTTGCCAAGGTCTCCTGCTATTTAACAAACATTTTCTCTTCTTTGCACTCATTTTGCCCTGTCGCTGCAACGAAATCAAGAAGTTGCGAGAGAGGACATGCAGAGGGATTGAAGAACATCTGGCCCGGGTCGCTGCACTCTTACCGCTGCAGTGGTTGGCCTGCGCAAGTTCGCTGAAGTGTACGTATCATTTCGCCATGTTTTTCTGCAATATTTTTTTAGCTTTATCATGCAAATAAAGTACGATGCTATTAGCTATCAAGTATCAAATGCCCCTCATTCATGCGTAGGCACATCGCCGTATGACATTGTGCCCTGACTGTAGACTGTTTGCTCTAAAGCCTTGTTGTTGTGTGTATTGTCAGGATTTGGGGCTCAATCCCACCGTTGGTAACTCGTTGTCAAGATTGGACTCGGGCATGAATTAGAAGGTAGCTGGCCCATGCCGTCGTCCAACTTATCCACGCTGAGGACGTCGTTGAAGGGAAGGACTGCTTCTCATCGAGAGTGAGGAATATGGGTTTATTTACAGTATGTACATATGGACGTTGCAGTTCATCAGTCTAGCATGACTGCGAGAGAAAGTACACTAAGCAGCCGCACAACAGCGGTTTATAAACACTCGGTCCCTCCTCGATCACAAGGCGAGGGAAACGTTCATCCAGTCATCGTAAACAAGCCGCCTCTCTGCGAGACGGCTTACACACACACACACTTCCGCACAGGTTCACGGTCCGGAACCGACGTCAGACGGACTTCGTATAATTCGGGGCTTACTTCAGGAAAGGCGCCTTTTATCCCCCGAGCTGACCCCCGCAGCGCGGCCGCCGTGGTGTCCATTGTCCTGCGCCTTGAACGGCGCGTGGGAAGAGGCCTCCGTAAAGGTTCCCGAGGGCACTCCCCCGCTCATAGCAGATCAGGTAGGCGGTGTCGTGTTCAGGCACAAAGCCTGCTTCGTCGAACGTATTTAGTCACAACGGCGACGAGGCGTAACGGTGGCGTTCCAAGAAAAAGTTGCCACCGCTGTCGCAACTGGCTGGCAAAACTTGCACTTCAGCTGGCCGTTCTTAACAGTATTCGATGCAACTATAGTGTTCAAGAGCAGGACGCACACTCATACAGCGCGTTTCGGCGCCAATGAAATTTGCGAACCAGATATTTATGGAAAAATAATTCTAAACGGTAGGCTCGGCGGGAAAAGTTGTCTACCGAAATAAAAAGGGTGAGGAAAGTTCTAGAAAATGAATTCACTGAAAGACAGACGAATTGAAAATATCATGAAAACCAAATTATCAAATGAAATCAAAAATTTATTAATAGTTATCAAATGAAAACCCGAAAATATCACGCCTGCTTTTGCGAAAACAAAAAACTGAGAACGCTTATCCCTGTTTAAATGTCACAAAGAGCTCAAGTTATTATTCCAGACGGAAGGTTTTATATCATTAAATCAATGGTCATTTTAATGTCGAAGTATCTCAGACATTTTCATTTTGTGCAGGATACGCCACGATATAGAGACATAGTTTAATAACTCTATTTTGCACACGCAACAATATATTCATGTATTCTTTCTTTTTTGACGCGCAATAGTAGGCTAGAAGCAGCAATAATATGGTAACAGCACAGTTGTAATTGACTTTTTATTCCTATCTATAAGCATCCAACTAAATTTCTTTTATTGAACCACTTTTTATCAATATTTGGTACTATCCAATTATCTGCAGTAAATAAAGTTCTGAGTGTGCAAATTATATATTCTTCTATTGTATCTCTTGTTTTCACCTACTGTGTCACTGTAGTCTTAAGGGATCGTAGTTATCGTATACTGGATTTATTTTATACCGTAGTTATGTAGCTATATACTGTTATTATTGTATTGCTTACTGTGATTATTGCATGTTCATTTTCCCTCTAAGTAGTGTGAATAAATTGTAGTGCGTATGTGTATGCCCTTAGGTTCAAAGCTTGAAGTGCAGCGACTGTGAGTTCCTTGTTGTTTTCTGCATGAGCCCCCGTTCTTTAAAACACGTTTGCCATGGATGCACGACTTTGTTATATCGCCCTGCTAAAATCACCTTTGGTCTTTGCAGTAGCTATTAATGAAAAAAGTCGCAGTTTCCCCCGAAAGGCGAAGCATCGATTGCGATACCAAATTAATACACAGCTATACGTAGTAAGGATGGCAGCTTTATCGGCCGGATAAATTTGGAAACGTTCACTTACTGACTTATTTAACAAGCATGGTGTCAGCGCTCACAAGCAAACATGAACACATCACGATGAGCGTGGACACTCGCTGCAAAACGCTGGACGCTGGCGTGAGCAAGCGCGGCAGCAGCAGCGAGCGAAGCGACATTCGCGCGGTCTATTGCTTCAACGCAAGAGCCGCGAGAACACAGAGCACAGAAAGGCAGGAGTCGTCTGCACATCCGTTTCAATATACGGCTGGCGCGACTGCACGCAGCCGCACAAGGTACACACTTGTTGCAGAGTCGAAACCACTCGCCCCCCCCCCTCCCTCCTCTTCCTGCGTTGCCTCCTCGCGTTCCTTCGTAGATGGAGCGCGAGATTGAGCCGCGATGGTCAGTTCCCCTTGCACCCGGTCACGAAATACGCAGTTGCTACCGGAGCACCACGCGGCCTCCCCCCCCCCCCTCACTCGCTCCCTCTCTCCCAACTCCCCACGGCCTTTCGAGCATGCCAGATTGAGCCGCGATCACCAGCTTCCCTAGCGTGTTTTCACTCGAACATGCAGCATACGACGCGCGGCGACAGTGCGATCGCCTTTGGACTTTGGAAGGAGGAGATTTGCGCCAATTCTCACTCTCTTGCATCCGTAATCACGTGAACGACAATTAAAACTAGGAGTCTGATATGTCGGAAGACAGACATTCTAGAAGAATTCTTCCAAGTGAAACTGTGCAGAAACACGACTGCCTCTAACTTTTGAATACAAACCTACACACTTATGCCGTCAATATCAAGTTAATTATTCAATTTTAGTTCATTGGGCTGCTGACAGCGATAATTATAATCTCACTTTGTGTCTCCCTGGCCACATAACTTATCTGCACAGGTGGTCCTCGCGTGCCTCCCAGTGGCTAATTTTATGAAAACCATAAAGCTTAATTTTGGACAACCGGTAGATCACTACGTATAATCAGCAAACCGGCCTACCTAAACACTGCGTTTCTTGTTGACGTTGACCTCCAAAGTAGTAGCCGTAAGCTCATTTCTGTTGTGCGTAATCAAACAATAAATGACAACATGACACCTGCACATATATGTTCCCTCTTAAGTATCTGTAACGCACGCACATCCCCTAATGAAAATGCTAATGATATTCAGCAGCTTCATTGACATTTATCATCTTTGGTTCACCTCCATTCTGGGGCTACTGTATATATCTAATCCTGGTCAATTCCGCACAATGGCCACTTCTACTTTGACGTGAGAGGTAGAGAAGCCGTAAATGTACTTGCACATATACACTGCTACACAAGGGATATTTTAGATATGTGTCGTTCTTCTATGTGGATATATACCTCTTACCACTCATCGCTAAGACGTCGTCGCGACATCGGTGAGTCGATGTCTGACAGTGTGGAGCCTTGCAAATGGAGTTTACATTTCGGCATAGCTTGTGAACGCTGTGCTGCAATGCGCAGTTTATCTACACATAATTTGCATGAGATTAAACTTGAGTCCTGTTGGGTGCATAACCATTGAATGAGGTTACACGTTGCATAAAATAAAGCACTTGTACGCATTGTATTCATATGTGTACAGTTTATATGCCACTTCCCTATAGCTTAGCTTCGCATAGACTCAGGCTGTGCACAGTCAGGCCTCACACAGGCTGCGCCAGCCTTTCTTTTGCTGTGATGTTTAGCGCAAGGTCACGACCCACCAGCGTCAAAGCTATATAGTAATGAGACGACTTACGTCGACTACCTCACTCAATGTATGAGTCTTAATTACCTATTAGCACTAAGGTTATCTTCGCATGCGAGAACTCAGTGACTTACTTCGATATCTCCGCTGCCCTTCACATCATAACTAAATCTCAATGACAAAATAATTCATCTGCACTTCCTCATGTATACAGTGGACGCGACTCCTTCTAAAGGGTACACGTAGTGCGTGCAAGAGACAAATGGTTCGCGCCGCATGCATCATTTAGTTTATTTTCATCAACCCGCAGGCAAGTCTTTATACTTTTCGAAAAGCCGCACTATATATACAGCTGACGCAGGAAGGCGGTGTGCATATCAAAGGAGAAAACGAAAACCACTCACAGTGCAGTTTGAGCAGTGAAGTCAGGAAAGAATAAGCAATGTGCATGTGAAGAGGAACCAACCTACACCGTGGCAGATAGAAACGTAGATGGTGAAGTAAATGTTCTGCTGAGCACTCAATAATTCAAGTGCGCCATGCGCCCCTATCTGCCGAGCTGCTAAACGATGCCACCGTAGTCAATGTGAGCACCACCAGGAATCAAAGCTGGTGAATAAGTGAAGGGTGCAGAATTTTAAGTAACACCCATGCATAAGTAAGTGATTCGTGTCTGTCGCTGGGTACATTGGCGAATGTAGTCGCGCATCGAGCGCAGGGCAAGAAAGAATAGCCTGTCAACAATTTCTGTATTGGTCGTCAAAAACAAGCCAACCTTTATATGATTGTGGCTGCACAGCGGAAGAAAGCGATAAAAAAAATGCCCAGTGAGGTTAACGAGACAGGTTTGCTACTCTTTGCAGGGAGAAGAACTGTAACTAACCGCTGTTTCGATATTTCTTGAATGCAGAAAAGATTATTCGTGCTCTTCGCTTTCGTAAAGGAAAAGCGTTGCTGATAGCTAAGGACACCTTTCACAAGGGTTGAGTATTGGGCGAGTTGGTATTGCATTCTAAATATGGTACAGCGCAACACGGAAAGGAAAAACAACCCCAGCCGGCTTGCTTCTTCGTTTCCATGCTGCTCTGTACCAGTTTTATAACGACGCCTTCACATGTGAGCCGACCGTAGGTCCCAGCTTTTATCGAGGCATAGCGTTTACATTGTACATGAACCATAAAACGTGCGCAAAACTTCGTGCGCGAGCTAAAATTAAGCCAGAAGTTCAATGAACTTGCGGTAGTGCTTGCTGTCTACGCCTAACTACGGAAAGAAACAACTCCCAGCATGGTGGCTATTTAGTTGGTGCTATTACATATACCAGTGTCAATCAACCTACATTCAACGCGTTATGACAGACGCCTACGAAGGCGATGACTCTAAGAGAATCCTAGTGAGTCGAGGTCACAAAATGCCTGCCTGCGTTGATGAGACAAAGGACCTCACAGCTACTTATGCGTTAATTCAGTGAATGCAGTACCACTGTCGTGTAATCGTTTTATTACAAGCATCACAGTACACTACAGTGTAGTAGAGAACACCGCCTAATCCAGCATGCCCACCGAACACCGGGTCAACTGCCGGCCCTTCTCATGCCACGTGCTCTTTGTACGATACATCACCACAACGCTACTGCTTCACCGCTTCCTCACTGTCCCCTTTTAAGTTGCTAATCCGAAGACGTATATCTCTGCATCGCCATAGGCTCAGATTTGATATGGATAATACTATCGTATCAAAACATCCTTCACAGCAATAGCGGTTACAGCAAAAGCCTCTGTCAACCGCTTGCATCTGTAGCCATGTGTCCACATCTGAGCTTCCTTTGTTCTCTGTTTCTCTCCTCCGACCGTAAACATTGTGGACTTCGAACACAATGATACTTACGATAAAACAAAACAACAACATGGAGTTTAGAGGAAGATGGAGGCGTGATCTGAATAATAGCGGTCAAAAGAGGAATGTCACTGGAGCCAAGGTTTCAACAAGGGGACTTTCCTCGTCTATAATGACATTCTTTGTTCGAACCCTGTTACTCACAATCGAATATACGCTAACTTACCTGCAAATCTAGTGCGGTTCACGCTGACTGGATATTTCCGCGGAACAAAGATAGTGCTCTGAGGTCCATGTGGGCTGAGGTCCGAAGAGATGTATTCGTCGCCGGTGCCGCTGATTCAATCGAGCATGCCGAATACTGCAAAAAGCCTACGTTGCCAGCCTCGAGTCATCTTTCGCTATTTTGGGCCTCCATCTTCACCTTCAGCTGTTCGTTTGCTTTCTTTTTTTGGAAGGGGGGGGGGGCACTAATATTACGTGAGGGCAATTGTATATTCGTGGAGCGCGTTCTATCAGAGAAAACAAAATGAGGAACAGGCGCGAAACCACCGGGAATTTTATTTTTCAGACCTCTGAAGAGTGATTTGAACGACCTTTATCCCTCTGCAATGCACAGCGGATTTGTTCTGATATTTCGTTTTCACTACGTTTACTGTTAACGATAAGCCCAAGAAGACACCCGCAAGTAGTACAAAGATTTAGAAGGGAGCGTTGCAGCACTTTTCTTTTCTTTGTGCATGTTGTGGCACCTCGCCTCTCATAGATGTTCCAACGGCAATCTTCTGGGAATGCTATGAATAAGTGTATTTGCTCAACATGTTCTAAAGACGGGGTAGTTGATAATCCACGATAAAAGCGACTACAGCGCAGAAACAGACGATAGATGAATAACAGGGACAGACGCAAGCATTCATTTCCCACAAAAAGTTTATTTTCAATTTCTCAGTCAGCTTTGTGCGCCCGAAGGTGTTCGGTGTCTTTTGCTTTCAGTTACTTTTTGTCGCACCATAACCATTTCCGCTCGCGTACGAGCGCGAGCGCTCACACGCGACCGCATTAACTATTGCGAAATTCTGTTTAGGTGTCCTAGTCAAAATGGAGCTCACGCCCGGGACTTTGTCGCTTCTCATAGACCACTTGCTTTTTGGGGACGTAAAACCACGTAAATATGCCACCATTCGTCGTACGACACGCAGCCCATGGGCTGCGTGTCCGCATTCTCACGCATTCTCGCATTCTCGCATTCTCACGCATTCATGATTACACATTCTCACGTATCGTGAGCCTGGACTTATTATTTTGTTTCGCTTTAGTTGCCACGCGGCATAACTTCAGTATGACATTAAAAACAGTGCAATATCCCAAAAAAGTCGGTTGGATAAATCCAGTCGTAGACGTGCGCGTAGCGTTCGTGCACACTAATTCGCTATTAGTTTCACGCGTGGTTTGCTTCAGGAGGCGAATTTTTTCCGCAACCCTCTGCAGAAGTCAGAACACTGGTGCAGATCCACAACACGGTGTACGTGGTAAAAGTGCGGGAAATAAGCTGCTCAGCAAATTAGGTACCGCTATGCACACTGCGGTTTAGTTTTGGTTACCTGGACTAGCGGCGAATAGCTTTCTCCCGATTGCGTGCAGCAAGGCCGTAAAAAAAAACTACGGGCCGCGGTAGCGTGTGTTGTGGCATTTTCGGCCGACTTCTGGCACGGTGACCAGCAGGCAATTCATTAACTACGCGCAATAACCCTATAGGTCTTGAAGCTATACATATATATATATACGCATTGCATGATGACAAAACATAAGCGTTGTATGTCAAGGGCAAGGGTCAGCCCTGTGTACAGAGTGGCTGTTCAGGCAAGGACCTAAAAAGGAGCGAATTGGTGGGAATTCTCGCCACTGAAATGCATGTGTGCAAATACAAACACAAGAAGGAACGAAAGGTATAGTCAACATTTCGTGGACTATACCCATTCGTGTACGAGCGCACGGGGATACAGTGATAATTAGTGTAGCATTAGCGAAGGCCGCCAAAGGTAACAAAGCACTCCTACGAAGAACAGTTTCCGCAAATTCGGCACAAGATTTTTCATAGAATACACCATAAAAACGGCTTTTACCGGCCTCTCTGGACCGACGTGGGAGCTGCCCGCATCAATCCCAAACTGATCCCTCAGGACCTAAATAAAGTTCATCATACCATGCCATACCACCTTGCACATCACGTTCGCTCCTTCTCCTTTTAAGACAGGCAAGAGTTTCAACATACGAAAAGACCACAAATATTTTTCTAAGCGAATAGGCTTTTCCAGCGCGTAATCCACCTTCCTTATAGCACGAGGACCCTGGAAGAGGGGGGAAGGGTAGGCAAGGGAAGGCCCCTTGAGACTTGTTTGCTCGGCCGAATTGCGGTTGATGCGTTCACGCGGACGCAATGTATGTCGCGAGATGAAGACAAAGACGCCCTTGTCGCCTCTAAGCCTGAGTTAAGTACGTAGAGTTCACCGAAGTCGTTTTCAAGAACACTCCAGGCTGCCTCGTTCCGGATTTTTTATTCTCCTCTCGTGCCGTCTCGATCATTTTGCTCCAGCGACTTTGCCGAATAGGCCCGTGTAATCTCAACTTCGCGGATCTCCAGTTCCGTTCCGTTCAGCATTGTTTCCCTTCCGGGAAAATGGTAGAGCTTTGTGGAGCTCCCTGAGCAGCAAATCTCGCCTTGTACCGAACGCCGAAGGCTTCGTTCTATTTGACTAGCACAGACATTCTAAGACTTTCGCCCTAATGACACTCGTGCATTCCGGTAGGTGTTTTATTTGTTCCCTCAAATATTGTTAAACAACTGAGCGTACGCAAATAAATGATAAAATAAATGATAATGATATTATTCAATTAGTTGAGAAATACATTTGTAAGACTTGTGCACTGCGAAGCTACTTGCAACCTCTAAACCCTGCATAATTCCTTGCCACGCCGTATTTTTCTACGCACGCTCTCCTCACAAAACAACTGCGATTCATGACTTTCGTTAAGCATACCTCTTTGGCAACCACATGTACATTTACTCCCGTAACCTTCGCTGTGTTGACAGGCAGGAGAGTAACAAAAAAAAATGAAATATCGGAAATATCACAATCTCGTCTGAGATCCGAAGCTCTTGCAGTGATAACTAGCGTTGGTATACACATGCAGTAGGACTCGCACTAAACATTCGAGGTCGCGTCCAGCAGTCTTGGAGGCACAGACTGCTGGAATTGAACCGTAAGTTAGAATGACATGCCGTTCGCTACACTGAGAGTGCTAAGAGAACTACAGCAGCTTGCCACTATTCTGAAGAATTAAACTACCTGCAAATAACGATTTCATTTTGCGCAGTCTGCTCGAATGTCAGAAGCATAAAAACACCGATTGCTACGTGATCTCACGGGCAACATGTGTTTGGAAGCGAGAAACTTTGATAAACCAGTTATAAAGCAACCAAAAGAAGAAATGAATCTTCTGCCCGTCTCCTTATTTCATGTGATTGGAAACCACGCGTACAATCGCTAAATAGAGCGATAGATTCCTCCCACAATTGTCCTGCGAAAATATCTCGGCTTCACTCAGCACAATGTTAAAATTTATGCGCGAAGTTATTCGCCAGCAGGTGGCTGTAGTTAACATGTCTTCACAACGCAAAAGACAAGTACAGAAGACAGCACACAACACAGGCTCTTGAGGAGGGGTGATAAAGAACATACTAAATAGATTAAACAAAGCAAAGCTAGCTGAAGAAAATAATGGCTACCCGCTTTCATTTTTTCCATGGAGTAAGTGTCTGTAATGGCCAGTTTGGCCAGAAAAAAAGCTGCTAGGAAAGAACAGCTGCCACATGTGCACATCTGTATGCGAGACAGGGTAAATACTCTGTGCGAGGTGTACGTCCATCTTCCGGGCGCAGTACAGAAAGTAGCCACCTTTAATGATTCCTGCTACGGTGCACCATAGTAATTTGCAGCTAAGAGAAATAAATAAATAAATAAAGAAAGAAAGAAAGAAAGAAAGAAAGAAAGAAAGAAAGAACGAAAGACAGAAAGAAAGAAAAAAAGGAAGAAAGAAAGAAAGAAAGAAAGAAAGAAAGAAAGAAAGAAAGAAAGAAAGAAAGAAAGAAAGAAAGAAAGAAAGATAGAAAGAAAGATAGAAAGAAAGAAAGAAAGAAAGAAAGAAAGAAAGAAAGAAAGAAAGAAAGAAAGAAAGATGGAATAGATGGAAGTCAGTGATGGACACAGTGCTCTAAACCAGATGGGAGCGTGCAGTGTGTTTCACACATGCACGAAGTTTGCCAAATCTGCTCGGGCTTGTAGTGAAATTCTGCCGATAAACGCTGGAAACCGGACAGATGCACTGCCAAGCTTGATTCACAGAATTTGAGTTTTGTAAGAAGTGAAACTGCAAAAAAGTAGTTTAATGACATTCCAACTTAAAATGCCGCAGTGCGGAGCAGCACAGAAAACGCTGCTTAGAGCGGTGGAAATAAAGTGCGCAGTGGAAGATATTGCCCGCATTTTAGTGCTACAGAAAGCTTCGTAAGAAAATGTAAGCAGATATTTGAGATCTTCTTATATAATTAACTTGAAGACAGGTTTTAGGCTGCCGGTGGCTTTACGATTGCAAAACACTGAAATACAATACGTACGAATAAGCAAGTTGCAAGCGCTGAAGAGGGAAAGCTTGGAACCATGATTGACCCCTGCATCGATGGATGCAAGATGGCGAATGAACTTTATTGCCTTCCACGTCCGGACTGGCAGCCAACCAGGGTTGCCAGCCGAGAGTGGTGGATGCAGCTATGTCCTATTATATGCACGCGATACATCTCCCATCCTTTAAAATCAGCAATAAAAACTCATGATCGGCTAAGTCACGGTCAAACACCTCGCACACCCGTCACAGAAATGCCACAAGGATCACTTATTCAGACATCGGCCTACCCACTTCACTGAACTACATCGCTGAGCACAACAGCGTCAGTGTCAGGCGAGCCGCTGGAATTTTTCGTCGTAGGACAGCCTTGCTGGGGGCTTCGCCGCCTGGCCGGAAATTCCGTCAGCACAGCTGCCTTTAGCGATGCTCTGTCGAAACCGGCAATACCCGGTTGATGATACCAAAAGATGTTCAGAAGCGTGATGGCCAAGTATTGCACCACCGGTGTGTTTCTTGACGACGAAGAATTTCCATGGTGCCTTGCGCTTCTTCCACATAGTGCTCGCTGTATTGGTACCCACGTGTTCAATTGCGCTACCACTGTAACCTTGCAGAATCGCGTTGCTCGTGTTAATCATGGCAGTTTTTTGTCTCCGACGAGCCCAACTTAGAAGAAGTAGATTCGCTTGAGCTCCCGTATCGACTTTGACATGTGCCATTTTACCTTCAAGCCGCACAGGTTCAGTCCAGTCCCGACAAGCCCCAGCTCGCGTCTTGACATCTAGTATTTCAAGCCCCTCGACGATGGCTGGCTGCTCGTTCTCTTCCTCGGAAACTTCTCGCACTTGCCGGCAGCAGATCGCGAAATGATTTTTCGCGCCACAGCTCCAACATGTCTTTCCAAATGCTGGGCATGCGTTGTTGCGGTGTGCTAGTTTGCAAGTCCTAAATGACGTGATGACGCTCTTGCCTAGACGCGAATGCTGGCGTCCCTTGTCAATCCCGTAAGATGCGCTGAAGTTCGCACCCCGAGACGCACTTTGACGTCCCTTGTCCATCCTCGCCACTGTCTTACGCGTTTCTTCGAGCCGTGCAACTTCATTTCGCGTATCTCGCTCCACTTTGGCCGCAGTTTTCTGTGTTTCCTCGAACAGTTCACCCAATTTCTTGGCCACCTCTTCCGCTCGAAACATGCGAACTACTTGCGCCAACAACAGATCTTACTCCCGAAGCATTCGCTGACGCAGTTTGCGGTCGGCAATGCCATAGACAATCTGGTCCCGCAGGAGTTAGTCCTTTAGCTTGGAGAACTGGCTCGATTGGATCTTTAGCTGCAGGTCTCGCAAGAACTGCTCGAACGGTTCACCTTCCTTCTGAACGCGGATGCGGCAAACGTAGCGTTCGTAGGTTTTTTTCCTTTCTAGGCATACAGTAATCTTGAAACTTTTTGACGATTGCGTCATGCGTAGCTTTCGACGTGTCTTCAAATGCGTTATACACATCCTGAGCCCCCTCACCAGCAACATGGAGAAGCGGGGCTATCTTCTGATAGTCTGTGCGTCCATCGGCAATTTCTGTCGCCTTGAGGAGCAACTCGAATCGTTGGCGAAAGCACATCCAGTTTTCCGCGACGTTGGCCGATAGCACGAGCTCGGCGGACGGCTTCAGGAACTCCATTCCGCGGCGTTTTATTGGTGCCAGACTGCCGAAAAAGAATAACTTCTGACACCATGCATTGATGCACTCAAGATGGCGAATGATCTTTATTGACTTCCACATCCGGGCTCGCAGCCAACCAGGATTGCCAGCTGAAAGTGGTGGATGCAGCTATGTCCAACTATATGCTCACATTAAAACACCCCTAAAGAAAGCGCACAGAACAATAAATCTCAGGAGCGCGCAATTAAAACAAAGACAATTATGACAGTGTACCTTCTTTTTGGGGCCCACAAAGGAAATGTAAAAGACCTAAGAAGTGCTGAAAGCAACAGAAGCTAATCTCGGTGCAAAATTAGCGCTGAAAAGTGCTTTGAGAACCAGTGTGGGCAATGAAAATTCCGGGACCATTCCATTGACAACACAGAATGGCACAGGAAATCTTCTGCTTCATGCACGAGAACTTCTTCTAGACATGCAGCAGCAGAACTAAGAAGAGCAATAAAAAAAGCGATTCCGCGAAGCGGAGCACTCTATATGTTCCAAAAGTTGAAATCGCTGCACGAAAACATGTTGTAGCCCTCCGCATGAAACCACAAGGAAAAACAGGAACGATGAAAAGAAGAACTACAAAATGCAATATCGTGCTAATGGCAGCTCTCGGATTGCGGAGTGGCTGTGGTACGACGATGCAGCGGCAAACTGCACGAAGTATGGCTGATGACAGGTAATTAGAATTGAGGGCTGGATTTGCTGGTCGGCATCCGGCACTCAGCCCAGCCGCCGTGCTCGGGCACGGACGCACATACTGAGACACACATACGGCTGCACGCCTGAGTGACTGCGCAGGCAAATCGAGTTTCGCGAGCGTTCCGCGGCAGTCAGCACTGGCGATGGGCAGCGTATTACCTTTCTTGCTGTAATACACACAGCGAAAAAAAAAATCTGATTATTCAGAATTTGAATTGTTTATGTTTCTTCTGCTCTGTCTTTTTTTTTTACGTGCAAGACATCACGAGTAAACGACTGTTTCTCTAGCCATAGGATGTTAACATGTAATTTCAATGCGTTGCGTTTGGTGCTATAAAGAAAAACGGGTTTTTTTTTTTGGAGGAATGACCTACTTAACGTTGTTGAAGGGAAACGGGCTCATGAATATGATCCGAGTGCTCGTCTCTGCTAGACATCTTGCTGAGCCTTCGTCCCACCATGCACTGTTACTGCTACTGTCGCTTTTCTTAGGACTTCAATTACGAGCAACATTTTTTTAATAAGCCGCAAAAATTAAGGTAGCGCCATCGCTTCACGCAAAAAGGTAAAGCAGCAACAGCCCGTTTAGAATCCCCACAGAAAACTAAACGTTTATCCATTTTTGAATATCGCGCTTACATCGAAGTCCTTCCTACGACATTATTGTAGCCCTATTTTCCCAGCATTTCTTGTATGTGGGCCATTTTCGTGAATAATCCACGAATAATCGAAGGCTTAGTTCTGTTTACTTTTAGTCAAATGCTAGCCTGTTACGTCAGTAAATAACTAATTATCCATTCGAGCAGAGGCTGTGAAACTTTATAGAAAACCCAGAGACGACGCATGAATTTTAGTAGAAATTGATGACAACAAAATATCTATAGAAGAATGTGCGAGCATTTTAAGGTCGAGCTTCAGTCCTTTCCAAGATATCAGGCTTTCCTTCACGGCAAGACTGACCTCTTCAATATGGCACAGAGTAATTGTCAAAAGAGCATATTTCTATAGAATGACCTTATTTACACGAGTTCACCACGAATATCATCTATCGTGCTCAGATAAAACCGATTCTTGGAATGAAGCCTTTGTGCATTAGAAAGACCTAATTAGATTAAAAATTCATTCTGCGTTTTACTTACAAGAAAAAGACTGACAACGGCTCCACATGCTTCAATTTAAAAGAAGATCCCGAATATTGACAGGAAGAAAAGGGGTTAACCGAGGGGCCCGATTTCTATTAATCATATGTTACGAAGCCAACAATCAAAGACACCAAGGACAACACAGATGAAATTAGTTGTACGTACTCATGACGCCTGAGGCAGAAAGGATGTCCCATATCCGCCGCCAAGGTTTGCGAGTAGTGGCGCGGATTAACACGCCCAGGGTTAGTTTGAAACATAAATACCCCAGGAAGTGAATGGGAAGACAGCGCCGCGGTAGCTCGATTGGTAGAGCATCGCACGCGTAATTGCGAAGACGTCGGATGGTTCCCCCCCCCCCCCCCTGCGGCAAGTTGTTTTTTCATCCACTTTCAATTCCATAAACGTATGATTTCTTTTTTTAAATAAATAAGTACAAGTAATTTCCCCTGTGTGGTCCTTGGTGTCTTTGATGGCTTTTTATTATCTTAATATTGACAAGACACTTGGACACGAGAGGTCCCCTTCGCCAGAACCAGAACCAACGCCAAGGCATGAACATACCGCCTTTACACGGCAGACGCCTTGCGGTGCACCCATTTCCCTTGGTACCTGAAGAAATGTAGTTACGTACTGCGCAGGAAAGTGGATAATTGAGCCAGGTCGTATAGATTCATGATTGTTTCTAAGCGCAGACACACGGAAGGAAGAATAACGGTACACAACGCCCTGCGCTTGCTGTGTCCAGTTCTTATTCATTACGTGCGCTTGTGCTTCCAAGCAACCCTGAATATGCACATCGCGTAATTCTGCCACATCCGAATGGCGACTTACCGGACGAAACGAAACATTAAAACGAGCTCAGAACCTTGCCAGATTGTCTTGTCGGCAGTGACTTGAGTAATAGTCTGTGAACGATATGTTGCACACATTGCAAGGTGTTTCTGTCTTACCAGTGTTTCCGCATGCGTGAGTGTGTGTGCCTTTGGCTACTGTTGTTGCTTTAGTTATTTTGGCAGCAGTTGTTCTCGGTAGCGTCTCGTGTGTTCCAGTCACAAACTATTGCTATTGTTTGTTTATTTTAATGCCAACGTTGTTCGCGACAGAGTGACTTTCAAAAAGGTTTTTTTTTTTTTTTTCTCGCTGTCAAGTTGGTGCACCGATAAGCTACATTTAAATGCTTCCAAAATTATGAGTAAGCTAAGCGTAGCAAGAACAACACATGCAATTTCTAGTCACATTGGAAGATGCTCATTTGTCTTGAGTCCGCGGGAATAAAATCATAATGCGTACCACGAACAAAAGCTATATTTGTCTCCGGCAATGGCGTAGCCATCAATATGTGTATATCGCACGCAATATCGCATGAACTGCGGCCCTGGTGCTGCCTTTCTTTAGCAAGACCTGTGCACATAGTTTGGATTGGGATGTCCCAACAGAAGTTGTGACCTTGCTTAGCAGGTTAATAATGCTTCTGGCATTTTGTTGACCTCAAAATCAGTGCTACCAAATATACTAAACTTACATCTTCGAAGCTAACCATTAAGTTGGATTTTTATGTTTAAGGGAGGAGGAGGAAAGAGAAAAGTAGAAGGCAGGGAGGTTAACCAGAATAACGTCCGGTTGGCTACCCTACACCGGGGGAATGAAAAGGGGGAAAACAAAGATCACAGGGACAGAGAGGAGGGAAGGAAAGAAGGAAATTGCGGCAAGTTCGCTGACGCGTGTGGTTTTACAGAAATTGCATTAATAGTCACAGATGGTCGCACAAACCTGTCGTCCTTAAGAAACACAAAAGCGCCTTCACCGCTTTATGGGCCGACGGGCGATGGGGGCGGTGTTCCAGCAGCACCTGCACAGAAAGCGGCCGATTGTCCAGTTTTTGGAATGCTTGGGCAAGTTCTTGTGTCTCTAGGGCATATCTTGGACAGTAGCACAGCAAGTGGTCGTTGTTTTCTTCGGTGCCGCAGACCTCGCATGCTGCACTGTCAGTCACTCCAATTAATGTAGAGTATGCCTTTGTGAAGGCAACTCCTAACCAAAGGCGACAGAGAAGTGTTGCTTCACGTCGAGGAAGTCCGAGTGGAGGTCGGAGTTGCAGGGAGGGGTTTAGTCGATGCAGTCGTGTAAGTCGTAAGTTTGGGGAGTTCCACTCGGTCACTGTGAGACTGCGTGCCAGGTGTCGAAGCTCCCTTGCAGCGTCACTCCTCGAAAGCGGAATCGGAACGCTCTGCTGCTCTTGATGTGCTGTGCGAGCAGCGTTATCGGCGGAATCACTGCCACTGATTCCACAGTGGCCAGGTACCCATTGAAAAACGACCTCGTGGCCTTTTTGTTGGACATCACGGGAAAGTTTCACGACTTCGTATGTCAATTGGTCATGACATCCGTGTCGGAGAACTGACTGCGTGCACTGTAATGCTGGTTTTGAATCACAGAACACAGCCCATTTTCTAGGTCTTTCAGAATCAATGAATTCCAGTGCTCGACGCAGGGCCGTTAGTTCTGCCGCCGTTGAGGTCGTGACATGCGATGCCTTCAACCGCAGTGTCATTCCTCGCGTTGGTATAACCACGGCACCACCAGAACTGCACGACGTAGTCAATCCATCGGTATATATGTGCACGTGGTTGCTGTACTCTTCATGCAGAAGAAGTAAGCTCAGCTGTTTTAGAGCAGGGGCCGGTAGATCTGTCTTCTTCTGTAGTCCTGGAATCATTATATCTACTTGTGGACGGCTCAAACACCATGGAGGAAACGCTGGCTTGGCCGCAGGTGCGTACCCTGAAGTAAACGACGCACGATGTGCACTGACAATACCGCTAAATGTCGAGCAGGACCTTGCAGCAGTGAGGCTTGCCAAGTGGTGGGAATAGGTGCTAGCATAATGCCTGAGATGCATACGCATTGTCTCAACGGTAATGTGCGTCGTGATTGGGTAAACCTGCGTAAGGGCAATGGTTTCAGCCGTTGATGCACTGCGTGGTAAGCCAAGACATATCTTAAGGGCTTCGGCTTGAATACTCTGATTCGTACGCAGGTTAGCCTTGCAGGTGTTGGATATTGCAGGCAGGCTGTATCGCAGGAATCCAACGAACAACGCCATGTACAGCTGTAACATAGCGTGTATAGATACTCCCCAACTTTTTCCTGCAAGGAACCTGAACAGGTGACAAATAGCAGTCAGCCGCTTTTTCACGTAATTGACGTGCAGAGTCCAAGATAGGTCTCTGTCAATTACGACTCCCAAGAACCTGTGACTTCTGCTGTATGGTATGAGTTGTCCGTTAATAGATACGCCGTAACCAGACATTGGCTTCCTCGTGAATGCCACCGTTGCGCACTTTCCGCATGAAATTTGAAGTCCTTGTTCACAAAGGTAGCAAGATGTCATTGTGGCTGCCTTCTGAAGCCGAGCACGAAGCTGAAGTCGTGTCACACCTGATGGCGAAATGCGGATGTCGTCCGCATAGATGTAAAGTCGTACGGTGCTTGGCAGGTTGTAAACTAATCCACTGAGGGTCAGATTGAAGAGTCGGGCTAAGCACTTCTCCTTGAGGGACTCCTCGGCGACCGTAATGCTCGGATGTCGGGCCATTTTCTGTGGGCACGTAGAATGGTCTCCTCTGTAAGTAGTTGCACAACCACATATACATCTTACCACCAAGTCCGACGGCTTTTAACGTGCTAAGGATGGCTTCATGGGTGACATTA